>NW_026292821.1:194954-229954 GCF_016801865.2 Culex pipiens pallens
TCCCGGCGGCTCTTCACAGCGGCTAAGTCCCGGCGGACTGCGGCCTCCACCGCTAAGTCCGGCTGGACTGGGGCCTCTGCTACTGGTGGCTGCTGGCGGGTCCTGCTGGACTGGGGCTTCTTCAGGATCTGGAACTGGACTGGGCTTGAACTGGCTGGAACTGACTGGAACTAACTGCCCTCCTCAAGAATTTTGAGGTTTTTATAGTCAGTCCCCGAAAACTCTACTAAATTTTGTTCTGCTAAAAGTGGTCCGTTTCGATGAGAAGCATCGATGAACCTCATGAATTAAATTATGCAGACCTCTGCAATTCTTCATGACTTTCCGTATGGTTTAGTGAGTACACCTCAAAATCGGAAGTCATGGGTTCGAACCATTGTCGTGAAACTTTAAATTATGTTATTGGAATATCAAAATTATGTTCCTAAAACATTCTCAAAAATGTTGGTCAATAATGAGAAGGTCCAATTCTCCATTGAACAAACATGCCAATGAATTTGGTTAAGCCACACCCTCAATTTCCCCTGTAGAATAACATCGCACATTCATAATTGAAAGCTTAACCATTTTTTTGATTGCCTAACAATTGGCGAAATTGAATAAAGGGCTTTTCAGGTGAGGATGACTCATGATCCACACCAGTACATAAGCATAATTATTTGTCGCGCAACGCGAGTCGACGTGTAAAATTATTTATGCTTGCGTAAGCGCGCATGGTCAGAACTGTGGTGAGGTTCGAAAAATGGACAAATTTAATGATTTAAATTTGAGGTCGCTGCACCACAACTCGTATAGCGCCATCTCTGAGATTATTTGCCACGGCGGGTACCCTATTAGGGGAAATGAATTTCGAGGAAATGGAATACGGGGAAATGTTGTTTGGGGAAATGAGCCTAGACCCGTAATAACGTGAGGTGTTTTCTTTAAAATGTCTGAGGTACAGCCAACAAACTTAAAAAAAGAATCTTCAAACGGCAGACCGTGTCCGATACATTTACATTTCTTTTTTTAATTGTAGTACATTATCAAGTTCATCGGAAACAAGCTCATGTATAAGCCCAGGATGCGAGAATGAAAAAGATTTTCTGGAAGAAACCAACATAACCTCATCAGATTTTTCAAAGAATCGAATGTTTGCTTCATATTGTAGTGTATTATCTCCAAATATGATTGAAATCGCGCCGTCAGTTTCGGAAAAAAGTGATGCATATCCGAGTCTTTATGTAGTAAGTATTACGAACATATCTATTAGAGTATAACAAAAATTACTTTTTTATGGACATTTAGGGACTTGTTCCGGCAAGCAAACTTAGCCCAAATCCCCAAGGTTCTACCGGCCACCGTCCTAACAATCTTCATTAGAACAGAATTCCTCCCAAGTTGGTGCACAACCTGTGTCTTTCCATGTGTGCATGTGTGTGTGTGAGCAATAAAATTACCACCGTGGATCCGTCTTTGATGAAACCTCGGTAGGCACTGAAATTGGTCAGAGGCTATCGTCAGAGGATGTATCGTTGCTGAATTCCACATCCGGTAACGGAGACTTGTAACAGTTGCACTTGTTAGCATTTATTTATTTATGTATTTTGGTTTTTCCGTTCGTCTTTAAATGCAATTTGATCTCCGTTACCACGGTAATCAATGTATGTGATGTTAGCCCTCACGACCGTTGGTAACATTCGTTACTGGTTTAAGACCTGGAGAGAGAATCTCGCTGAGGTCGCTCATGTTGAACCCTTCGGGAAGACGGAAAGGGACGGTCAGAGCCATTGCCGACCGCTAGAGTGGGACGGGAACTCAGATCTTTAAAGATCCGAAGAAGCCCGAGGCAATCTCCGGGAAACGACGTGCCAAAAGTACGTCTGGGGCCACCTTCCCCGTTCTGAGGAAGCTAGTACTCGTTCACTTTGTCCCAGACCTTTGTGAAGTGTGGAGTGCGCGGACTTTTATCCCGGGTTCCCTTTTTCCAGTCCTGAGGTTTGAAAGTGGCGTGGTAGTGTTTCCGGTTAGGTCTTAAATTCTAATTTCTCCCCCCTAGATCTCGTCGAGTTAGAATTGTGAGTGTGCTAAATAGTGAGCCTCAGTGCGGCCTAGTTAGAGATCAGGTAAAACCGTTAACCCGTGCGAATTATCCCCGTGCATGTGCTAACCCCATTCGCGAAGTTCGAAGGCTTCGCTTCCTTTCGCCCAACCAGCAAAGCAGCACCAGTAGGAGATCGAGCGCGCGTCCACCACCGCCCCGCATCGAGTGTGGGACAAGTTTTGACCCGGCACACGCTACATCGCCGGAAGAGACGAGTCGTCAACATCTCGTCTGGAGGCGGTCCATCCGCTCACGTGCTGGCCCCGAAAATCCATCTCCGGCCCGCGCAGCATCATCGAAGTCGACCGCGCAACCGCAGGTCAAACCGGCAGCGTTGTCCGCGCCGTCCGCGAGCACGCGGTGAGGAACATCAGCAGCAGCATCAGCAAGTAACAGGAGCAGCAGTCCGGTGAGTCTGTTCTATTTGCTCGGGTGAAGGGTGACGGCCAAAGAAGGCGTCACGAACGTTTTCCGTTCCGGCTGCGGCCGTAGAGCGGACGCCATTGTTCGCACGGCGTCCATTTTAAACGCGCGTGTTGCTATGCGCTCGGAGTTTGTCGGCTTTTATTAACGCGCCCCACACGTCCACGAAATCGCACTCTAGTGCCTTTTGTCTGCCGCAGTCCGCTTGACTGCCGGTGACGTCAGCGATCAGCTGTTCCAGCTGACGAGCTGAAGATTTGAGGAGAGAGCACAAAAGCACGGGGTAACAGAAGAACAAACAGTAGAAGTAGGGAGAGCAAACGCACACAGTAGGAAGATGGTTAGGTAGACGTTGAAGACGAAACAATGAATGAAATACAAAACCTTAGACTAGTCCAATAAAATGATCACCTCTTTCTTGATTCCCTGCCAACTAAATTTGTGTAATTGTGTTGGAGTTAAATAAAGTCCCTGCGTTAAAATGAGCTCACGTGTTAGTTTTTTTGGTCGATCCGGAGCGCTGCTTTCGTCACTTTAGGGTCCGTTCCCAGTCCTTTCCTCCCCAATGCAAAAGTTCTGCGTATTTCCCATGCTTCGTGAAGTTCTCTGGTGGCGGGTGTCGGTACTACCCATGATGATTCATACGGGCACGGGGGGTCCTATACTGGCGGATTTCTGAGGAGCTTTTTCGGGAGGCTGAGCTTTCCGTACCGTTCTTGTGGGTCACTTTGGTACGCTGGCCGATTCGATCTTGCTTCTTCCCTGGTTCAACCGAGCACCTCTTCGAGAGTCTCAAACCGGGCAAATTTAACATGACGGGCAGTCTCCCTCACGGGAGTGGCGCATAAGCTGCACCGTTTCCAATCGATCGAATCGCAACGGCTACAGACTAGGGGGATTGTCGGTGTTAACCGTTTACGCGACTGGCGACATTGGCGAATCTCCCAGTGGTGGCTCAGGTTCAGCCATGCCAGATATACAGATAAATCTGTATTTGACAGATTTTCCGATCCCAAAAATCCCAAAAATCTGTATATACAGATTTTTTAAAAATTATTTTATTTAAAATTTTCAACAATTCAGTAATTAATTATGTTTTAACATAATTTAAAAGCTTAAAACTGCTGTTAAAATTTTTAAAATTTCTTCTGTGGCTTCGATTTTTACATGATACAGATGAAATACAGATTAATTTTCAAGAAAATACAGATTTCTCAAAAAATAATCTGGCAACGTTGCTCAGGTTTCAGCTCGAGGGCAGCGAAATCGAATTGCATTCATGCTGGCTCGTTCTTTCCGGCTAACCCCCTCGCCAAGCCAAACATCCATGTAGTGCTTCTTGTTTTCGTCGCTGTCGGGTAGATAAGCGAGGTTGAATCCTATTAGTTGGGACCGCTCGGGGTAGGATTCTTGACCTGCGGAAAATGTGGAACTTCAACTGCGGCTCGTGGAACTTCAAATGCTTCTACCGCAGGCGGTGAATCTGGCCATTTTGATTGAAGAAGTGTTAATCCGGTGACCTCACCAAAGACACATGCTTATTCCTCGGTTCGTAGGAAGGTGTGGCCAATCATGTCAAAATGGCCATTTTCATTACCAATATCAAAAACCATGAATTTTGATACCCATATTGCCGCAATTTGTATGGTTCCATAAATGTCCTCCCGGGAGAACCTTTTCCAGGGCACTGGCCACTCCGGGTGTGGCCGATCCTGTCAAAATGGCCATTTTCATTAACAGTATCAAAAATCATGCATTTTGATACCCATATTGCCCCAATTTGTATGGTTCCGTAAATGTCCTCCCGGGAGAACCTTCCCTCAGGGCAATGGCTACTCCGGGTGTGGCCAATCCTGTCAAAATGGCCATTTTCATTACCAGTATAAAAAACCATGAATTTTTATACCCATATTGCCCCAATTTGTATGGTTCCGTAAATGTCCTCCCGGTAGAACCTTCCCTCAGGGCCATGGCCACTCCGGGAGTGGCCAATATCCTAACAGTTTGGTCCCAACCCCATTGCCCCAAATCATTCTGGTTTTCGGGTGACCGTCCTAACAATATTCATTAGAGCAGAATTCCTTCCAAGTTGGTGCATAACCTGTGTTTTTCAATGTGTGCATGTGTGTGTGTGTGAGCAATAAAATTACCACCCTGGATCCGTCTTTGATGAAACCTCGGTAGGCACTGAAATTGGTCAGAGGCTATTTGTTAGCTTATACAAATTTTGCCTCGTCTCCTGCTTTCTTGGAACACTCACGCGAGAATGCTGTTGCCACTGTTGCCACATTTCATGCGAATTATATAACCCAGACACGAGATTTTCTTACAGAATTGGTTCTGTTAGAATCTTGCTAGAATAATTCTAGCAGCCCTGTCAGAATTCTTCTAGAATTTTGCAAGAATTTTCTAATAGAAAATACTGCTGGCCTTTAACCGGTTCAGCTCGTGTTTCAACAAGTTTAATTTTCACTCGTTTTATTCAACGTCGACATTTGAACACGTTTTTTCGGAAGCAACACCATCATCGAAAACCTACGTGCTTTAGTTTGAAGGACCAGTCGGAGGCAGAAGTCATGGCCACACTGCTGTTATCGGGCTTCAAAAGTGGCCACAAACTGGTGTCCATCTGGCCAAACATCCCTGGTGCCGGCGGCCATTTTGTTATTCCGAGTTCCGAGGACAAACTCAAGATCCCCAATGATTAGCTGGCAGATTACAACTTCTCATCACAGGTAAGCGATCACTCTTAAAATTGCGCGACGCCTATTACGAATCGATTTTTTAAGCATGAAGGCGATGATCTCAACATACTCCGCTTGTTCAACCGAACTTTCGTGGTCCTGCGGTTCTGGTGACATCCAGGCATCGATTCTGAAGTTTGGATTCCTCATCCTCGGCAACTTGGGCTACTCAGGCAGACCGGATAGCGGAACAGTAAAAAATGTCGGATGCACAACAGCTGCTTCTTTGATGGTGTTGCAGGGAATCTGAGTATGTGTGCAGTGAATGATATTGTAATGAAAATTGTAATAAATTTCGTTTGAAATAAAACACAGTTTTTTTCTGAAATATTTTCAGCAATAACATTCGAATAAAAATCCAGCAGGATTCTAACAAAATTCTTAACTGAACATTTCTAGCAAAATTCTAGCAGGATTCTAGCAGATTCGCCTGACAGCTGGATCTAGCAGAATTCTAGCAAAATTCTTACAGAACCGATTAATTTCACCGGTTCCTGCTAGAACCGGTTATTGCATTTGAGCTAGAATTCTCAAAGAGTTCTTGAGAAAATCTAGCAGGGTGATGGCAGCGTTCTAGTAAGAATATATTCGCTCTGTAAGATTTTTGTAAGAATTCTGCGAGAACGCCGTGACTGGGAATAACTACCCAGTCACGGCGTTCTCACAGGATTCTTACAGAGTTCTAACAGAGCGAAAATATTCTTACTAGAACTGTGCCGTCATTCTGCCAGATCTTTGCAAGAATTCTCAAAGAATTCTAGCTCAAATGCAATAACCGGTTCTAGCAGAACCGGCGAAATCAACCGGTTCTGCTAGAATCCTGCTAGAATGCAGCTAGAACTGTTCTGACAGGCCAGCTGCTAGATTTCTGTTAGAATCTTGCTAGAACGAGCTGGCAGAAATTTTCTGCTAGAATCCTGCTAGATTTTTGTTAGAATAAATGGATAGAATTTTTTGGGTGAAAAGTTTGTTTGAAAATTTATCTTTATTCAAAAATCACCTCTTACAACACATTTTTAAGCAGACACTTTTCACTTAAACACTTATTATTTCACGTTTTCTGATGCGATTGGAGCAAACAATTTCTGCAGGTCTTGATTCCACCTCACGTTTGTTCGCATGGTTTTAATGTGCCGGTTCCGGATGGATACATTCCATAGAAGTTAACACACAACGACTTGAAGTAATCGAGGATAAACCATATTCCGTGGTGGAACATTTCGATTGCGCAGTTTTCTGGGATGCTCCACGTGTGGAATCGCCGACATCTCCGGTGCTGCGCTCACCGGCCTCCGAGAAACAGCTATCTGCGAATTCATCTGTGAATTAAAAAGCAGAATGTTGTGTGTTTTGGATTGATTAAAATTACTCAAGTTCATTTTACTTACCGAATTAGGCAGTGCAGGGGAAAATGCATCTCCATTCAAGGCAAGAACGTTTGAAAAAATGAACTTGCCTGAACAAGTTCAATGACAAGATGGTTATTGCGGAAATCACATTCGCCACAAAGCGGTTGGGCGGAAATGACATCATTTTCGACAGATTTTGCCCTGTCAGAATTTTCTCACAAAATTCTTATAGAATTCTAACAGATTTCATTCTGTCAGAATGTTGTAGCAAAATTCTAACAGAAATCTAACAGGCCTGCTAAAATCATTCTAGCAGGATTCTAACAGAGCCAACTCTGCTAGAAATTCCCGTGACCGGGTATAATTGCACGGACGGTGTACTCATCGCTGATTACTCTTTTTACCCAAATTGAGGAGCTCTCCGAGGGGGACGACACTCACGCAAAATGGGCTGCAAGCCGAGGGGGATGACACTCCCGCGATGAGCTCGCGATTCAACTGCGATGACCTTCGATGAACGCGATCTGCCACGATTGCCAAGAATGAGCGCGATCTGGCGCGATTTCACCGCGATGTGAGCGCGATGTAGAAAAATCGCGCGATGTGAGCTGTACACTGCTCGAATGAGTTTGACAGCAACCAAATGACAGGTCTTGCTGAAATTCGATTCGAGCAGTGGAAGAGCAAAACAAAACAAAATAAACACGTGGGAAAAGTGGATGTTGGAGGATAAATGTTCCACCGGATTTCCAAAACCAGGAAGAAGGACACCCGAAAGCCCGCCATGAAAGAGATGGACGGCGGCCTCGAGAATTTTCGCCGAAGAAGACCAAGCCGGAATGACCCCTGTGAAAGGCGAGGAAGTCACCGCCGTCGATTCGCCAGCCCAAGCGACATCCCATGTCGACGGTCCAGATGAGTCCTTGAGCTGGAAATCGTCGTGGAACCCGCACTCTTTGAGCCCAATTCCAACCCGATCCCCTGCCTTCCTTGCCACATTCCTCCCAGATTATGGTTTTCGTAGAATCGGTGCCAGAGAACGTCATCCAGACTACGAACAACCCAATCAGTTAGCTGGACGCACAATCGCTCGAGCTGGCCGGTTGATTCGGTGGTTTTGCATCCACGCCGGCGGCCACGACCGCAACCAGTAAGGCCATGAGCAGTGCCGCGAGCTGCCAGAGAGAAGGTTTCCGATAAAAGTAGCAGTGGTATCTCGTTAAGTAACAGCCCGGCAAGAAGCAGCTCGAGCTTGAGTGGCGGAAGACCCACGACAACGACCAGTAGCAACAACCGAAGTGATCCGCTGTACCACTTGCAGCAGCTGTAACTGTGGCCACGGCTGTTGGAAATAGCAGCAGCATCAGTTCCGAGCACGATAAGCTGCTCAACTAGCTATGCAACCAACCCGCCCAGGTCCCCCCGGATATACCACCATTCAGCTGCGGACGGACCGTCGTCCAATGGTAAAAGACTGCCCTACATTGAGGACTCACACGTGCTCGTAGAGCCCGGCGCCACTTGACTACCGTAATTAACATTCTCGCTATCTTTCTTCTTTGCACATTTTTCAGACGCCGAACTTCACGAGGTCACGACATCCGGTCGGACCTACTGCCCATGCCCACGCGGGTTTGTCTGGGTTTGTCTAGGTGCACGTGTCCAATATCATTCAGCATAAGGCTATAGCGCACGACATGAAGGACGACATGGAAAGACGACACGAGGACGAACGAAACCATGTCGGAGTGCATCGTAGAAATCAACCCTATCTGAACCAGTCGCTCGAGACGGTCAACCCGGAGGATGGTTTGGTGGTGGCGGTGGACGGCTCGCGGGTAACCATCTATAACTACGAGTGGGTCGAGTGCATCAACGCGCTCAACGGTTGCCCCGATATACCGATTGCCCTGCAGGTAAGCAAGTCGACACTATAATAATCTTGCTGAATCTAAAAACGGTTCTTTAAAAACCATTAGGAAATGGCAAACAACCTCAGCTGTCAGGACCTTGACGCGTACGCGAACCTAATCGGCATGAACGAGTTCTGCAAGACGCGATGGGCAGGCAACCAGAACCAGCTGGTGACGTCAAATCACCAACTCGAGCGCCCTCCAGCTCGCTCGAATATTCAATGGAACCACCATCTACTGCATCGTAGTGGACGGAACGTTCGGGGTCTTCTTTCGCCGCGATTTCGGCTTCACCTCAACCGCCTCTGTCGCCTTCATCGGTATCCTATTGTTCCAAATCATTAAATATTTGACCAACATCACCGAAAACATCAGCCAGCAGAAACGCTGAAAAAACTTCATCAACCGAATCTACTTCGCCTTCACGACGTGCGTGCTCTGCTCGAACATCTCCATCGTGCTAGAACAAAAGATCCTCTCGTACGTACTGGTTAGCCCTTCCTGTTGGCCATCTACAACGTCAAAAAAGCAACCACGATTTTTGCCTTGCGCTGGTCCGCCCTTTCCAAAACTACTCGCGCTAGCGTTGCTCGGAATAGCGCTGGTTCGCATCTGCAGTGGGCACTTCCGGTGTCACGAGGAGCAGGGCAACTGCACCGACTGCCTGGTGAACGTCCCGGAAGGCGACCGGATTGGGTGCCGGTCAAAGCTGTGGTGCTATAAGTGGAATTTGAAACGTTGTATTAAGTTTTGAGGTCGTGTGGAAATTTGAAGGGCAATGTGGTGAATGTACTGCTGATGCGGTAAGGACCGTCGGTCTTGCGCCCTTGGACACTTTGCGTTGGCGCAAAAAAAAAGGCAACCTGCATCACCTGGCCACGCGTGCCTGGGTCGTCAATGGCCTGCTGTTGATCCGCTCGGTAAACGCGTCGCAGCACATCTTGTTATTCCCGGCCATCAACTCAACCGCGATGAACGCGTCCGGGCAGACTCACGGTACGTTGACGCCGTGCCTTCACGTCCTGCTGCTCGATGCTCATCTTCCCATCATGACAACTCGCACTCCACATTCGACTCTCCTCCGGATTTGTTTGTTCGGATTCTCCGTTTGGCTAACGTTCGGACCGCCGTTTGGCTAACGTTCTCTTCGACTGCAAATTGTCCTTGTCCAATTTGGCGGAGCCTTTGACGTCATCTTCCGGTTTGTCACCTGTGGCAGTGGAGTCGTTGTTGATTTATTGGGTTTTTCAGCTTTTCCTTGGTTTTGGTCGCATTCTTGATGATACGGCGTCGTATACGGCTGCTTAGTGGTTTTGGGGTAGCTCAGCCGGAAGTGGACGTAGCCGTAGTCTGGTTTAGGGCTGCATTTTCGTTGAATCGGGGTTGCAGTTTTTCCGAGTCGATCGGGAGTGAAAAAATCAAGAAGGACTTTTGCTGCGCCGAAACGAGATAGCAGTCCTGGCATGTTAGGATGGCCACGAGAAAGTCACGGAACACCGGTTCGGGGCAGAGGATGCGTTTGGAGGCTTACGTGCTGTAGAACTTGATCTTTTCCTTCGTCGTGTCCTCGACCTTGTTCAAATCCTCGCTGTGTGTACTTGCTAGCAGGTGCCGTAGCTGCTTATGCGAGTCGTGCCGGCAAAACAATTTTCGACGGTGAGAAGACTCCACCGCAGGATTACAGCTCGTACAGCGGCCAGAACTTGTGTGAACAATCCCCACGGGTTCAACTCGCCGTTGATTGTACTCAACTACGTCCGTCCTTGAGCTTGAGCGGCCTTCCAGGAAGCTGGAACTTTTCACTCTGAACGGAAGAAGAAGGCGGTATTGCCCCAATTGAACAGACCTCGCAGCCACAGCGAACTGTCTACAATGGACTAGCTGCTCGTCGCAATCGCCGGCAACTTCCTACCGGTTCCGCCTCGATGTATCATCTCCGTCCCCACCATCGCTCCTCTGCTGAACGTCCTGCCCAAACGAAAGAAAACAATAAACAATTAATAAAAACCGAAGCATGCTGGCTCCAGGTCATCGCAGACGAAATAGTTCCGGCCTGGTTCCGGCCTTAACAATCCCGTTTTATGATTCTGCCGCAATCCGTCCTGAAAAAAACAATTTAGTTTATTTACATCATTCTGCTCGAATCAACAAAAGTAAACATTGAAGCAGTGCGCCCAATTTCATGGGAAACTGCTAGAACGAATAATTTCTGGCAACTCTGACTGCATGAATGAAAATTTTCATTCGAGCACGATCTGAGCACGATGAGCACGATGAGCGCGATCTGGCGCGATTTGGCACGATGAGCTAAAAACGACCGCGATGAAGGTACGATAAGCAAAGATGAAGGAATTTGGTGCGATTTGGCACGATTTGAATGAAATCGCGGAGTGTCATCCCCCTCGCTGCAAGCAGTGTTTGAAAAAAGTTTCTGACCAGGACCGCATAGCATGCCGCGGGTATTGCGGAGCAATTTTCCACATGATTTGCGCCAAGGTGGACGTCCCGCTGCGGGAGCAGCTGGATTTGAACCAGACGCAAGTATTCTGGATGTGTGGGGAATGTGCCAAATTGTTCTCCAACAGTCACTTCCGCCGCGTCGTTAAGGACCACGATGTGGGCAACTCGGAGATTGCCGAGTCGATGAAAACAATGCAGAACGACATCGCGAATCTTACGTCGACGATTACCGATCGACCCAATCGACATCATTGTCCACACCCACGTGGCCAAACAAACGACAGCGCGGCTCCAGCACAGATACTCCCGTGAAGGTCGCTATTCCAACCGCCTCTCGCGGAACGAAGGCTATGAATTCAGTTCCAGTAATCGCAGCTGAGCCGAACGACCTGTGGTACCTGTGGCTCTCCAGTTTCCCCCCGAGTGTCACGGATGAGGACATACACTCGATGGTGAAAGAGTGTCTCTCCGTCGAAGACGACGATCCCATCGTAGTGAAGATGCTCGTGAAGAAGGGTGTCGACGTTTCCACACTCTCGTCGGTGACGTTCAAAGTCGGAATCGGCCGGGACTACCGTGAATCGTCCATGGATGCAGCCAACTGGCCGGAACAGTCCGTCTTTCCGCGAGTTCGTGGACATCGACCGTAGACCATCGCCTACCGTATTGTCGGGGTTTTTGAGGCGCCGCCTGGAGTAATCTCGCAACGTCGTAGTTAGCCATAATTTGCCGCTCTGCCATCACCGGGACGCCTGTTAGAAAGTCCTATGGAAGCCCCCAATCCCCCCCTCACAGTCGAGTTCCCAGCCAGCGACCAGCACAGCCGTCCCGGGCCTGTGTTCGGGTGTCGGGAGGGGGTCTTCCAGGCCACATTCACAGGCGAGTACCATCCGTTATCGTTATCGTGCCCTGACAGTCCTTCGACTTCCAGCGTGCAGCCATGCCACTGGTTTGCCTTACACGGAACGACTTCTCATATTGCTGCCTTGTCATCACCGGGACGCATGTTATATGGTCGTAAGGAAGCCCCCAAACGCTCTGACGCAGTCGCGTTCCCAGCCAGCGACCAGCACAGCCGTCCCGGACCTGCGTTCAGATGTCGTGAGGGGGTCTCCAACCTACTTTCACAGGCCAGTATCCAATCACCAGCTCGAATGACTGTTTCGACCTTGACATTTTCTCGGATTCCAGCAAAAGTCCTGAACCAGGTCGTGACCCAAACCAAGACAGCCACCTGACGATACGACCATCACCGGGACGCACGGTATACGGCACTATGGAAGCCCCCGATCACTCCGTCATAGTCGAGTTCCCAGCCAGCGGCCAGCACAGCCTTCTGCTTTCAGTTCTCGGCCGAGTACAAGTCACCATGATCGAGCTGCCCGTGAGCATTTCACGGAATCGCAGGCTCCCACCCCACCTTCGTCAACAGACACCAATGCTAGTGGAACGTGTCAGCAGATCCGGTTCTACTACCAGAACGTACGAGGATTAAAAAGTAAAGTGGACGAGTTTTTCCTGAATTGCCTTGATTGCGAATACGACGTCATTATGCTGACCGAAACCTGGCTGGACGACTCAATAAATGCTGTGCAGCTGTTTGGAAATGCTTTTGAAGTGTTTTCTACTCATCGCAACGCCGGAAACAGCCGCCGTTGTTAACAGTGTACTCTGTGTTCTGATTTTACACAATTGATTGGGTTTCTTTTATACGTGTACATTAGGGTGGTCCAAATCCGAACTTTTTTGGGGCTACCCCCTGAAATCAAAGATTGTCCCATCACTAGGCTAAATTCCAAATTTGAGCTCATTCTGACCACGGGAACCCCTCCCTCCAATTGCTTAAAGTTTGTATGGGAAAAAACGTCAAAATGTATGGAGAAAAGCAACTGTTTTACTTTTTGACCTGTGGAGGGCGCCATAATTATCCGATTCTTACCATTTCTCAAATGTAGAACCTTCATTAAATTTAGAACAAGTTTTCCGAAGACACCATATTTTTAGGATTTTTTCCCGCGAAGTTATTAGCGCCCAAAACTGACCATTTTTGCGCGGCCAGCTGTAAAGGGCTACCTAACAACGATGTTTATTTCCAATTCGTAAACGCACGTGCTCTCTCTCAGGTTCAAACTCTCTCACGAGTTTGCTTGCCTGCCTGGCTGCCTGCCTGCCTGCTTACCAACAAGCGCGCGCTGTTTCTCTGCTTGGACTTTTGTCGTCGTCGTCGTTTTCGTTTGCTATCCACTGCGCTGCGTTCTTGGCATGTTTATTATCATTTTCAACTAAAATAGCAGGTTTGTTTTGGGATATATTTACCATATAAATTCTTAGATTATGTAAAAAATTAAAAAAAAAATAATTAATTAATTATCTGCTTTTGTTACAAGAAACACCATGAAGTTTGTTGAGATAAGGGAATTTCTTCAGATTTTTTAAAACTGAATCCAAATTTGTTCGAGCCTGACAGCATCAGCTCGAAGAAAATTTTGATGTTTTGGCAGCACAGCGCTTGCTGCGATGACAATTGGAAAGAAGTTGGCAACCCAGTCTGCGTCGTTGCTAACAACGAGAAAAACGCGCGCAACGACGTGCGCGCGGCTAGCAACAGCGCGTCGACGACGTCGCCCGAAGAGGAGTAAAGAGCGCGCGAAACGACGTGCGTGGCAACAGCGCGCCGTTGACGACGGCGAAGGAGAGAGAGAGCAAAAACACGAACGACGAGAGAATTTTTGGCGCGCAATGAAGAGCAGCGAGCAGAAGTGAGCGCGTCGAGACAAGTCTATCGCAAGCAGCCGAACCGGTCGGACGTCAAGTCGAGCGCGTCGCGATCGTCGGAAGGAAACACAAATAATCGCTAAAATTAAGTTAAGTAGCCGTAAATAGAATTAGTGAGAGAAAAATTCTAGTGTTTTTCTGTTTGCCTGTGATACTTCCGACCCTCCCAAGCTGGTTCCCCAAGTCCGCCTGAAGTGAAGTAAAAATACAGTCCGCTCCGAACATGGTCCTTCGAACCGGATAAATTGAACCAGAAGTGCCGGGATTTGCGGGGACAGTGAAGGACAAAAGGCGGAGGGTCGATTCTATCGCGGCAAGTGGGCACAAGGCCCACTGAGTTGAAAAAGACGCCGCGGGAAAAAGTGAACAAAGACGCCATCTTGGCTCAAAAAAGTGCTCAGAGTGAAAAAAGGCGACGCCATTTTGGAATCGGCCAGAGTGCGTCCGAAGAGCAAGTGAAAAAAGTGCTGAGCGACGCCATCTTGGATGCGTCCAGAACCTTCTGAAGCCGGAAAAAGGTTCCGGAAAGAAGGCTCAAGTGAAGTGAAGTTCCGGCCAAGAGGACACAAAGTTCCCCCAAGTACCGTGATTTCAGACTTGGCTGATTTCCGTGCTTGGTTCGGACACTGGGTCCGATCGTTGGTGTCCCTCTTGTGCCGAAAACTGCCATAAAGTGCCTGCAATAATTCCCGGGAGCGGCGCTGAGCAAGGACGCGGCGACTCCAGAGAAGAAGAAGCGGAAGTTGCAGGCAGAGTCGGAAGACGCTTTCGGGAACTGGTCCCGGCAGTGAACGCTAAAAGACTTCCGCGAAAGTGGTTCCGGAAAAGTTGCGCAGAACGTTTTGGAAAGTGGTTCCGGAAGTTCGGCGCAGAGTGCAAGTAAGCGGGAAGAAGAACCCAAAAGTGTAGTGAAGGCGAACGGTTCCAGCAGCCGTTCCGAAACAGTGCCCTGTCACTGAAGCAACGGTGGTCGAAGAGCTTCGCCCGAGGAATTCACCGGAGAGGCAGGTGAACTCGGAGAAGGCGGCCACACCGAAGAAGACAAGTGAAGAAGACCGGCGGAAAAAGCCCTGTTGCTACGTGCACTGAGTGTTCCCCTGCGGAGCAAGCAGTGCAAAGGAGATGGCGGAGATAAAGTGGTTCAGCGACGTCATCCACCAGCGTGAGCTGGCTCAAGGTAAGCTCGTTATCATTCTTGACAGCTTGAAAGATGCCACGACGCTCACATGGGCAGCGTTGAAGACGTGCCAGAAGGAGGTAGAAGCCGCGTACGATGCGTACCACACGGCGTACGGGCAGATCCTTGGCATGGTTCCGTCAACATCACGGGACGAGCAAGATGCCCTCTACGACGCCTTCGACGACCTGCACACAGAGGTCCTGACGGTCATCGAAGAGAAGCTGCTAGAAGTGAGCGAGCCCACACGACGAAGAAACGCGTACACGCCTGGTGTACCACAATGGGTGGACGAGACAACGAACCCAACAACCGCTAAGATCGTCGGATGCGCGAACGAGGCGGCCATCGACGAACCCCAGAAGCGTCCCGGGAAGCTGCTGGCAGAGCAGCTGGACACAGAAGATCGGGTACGACCGGAGTTTACCATCCCGCATGGTGAACGGTCCGAGAACAACCACAAGATTGAGCAGCCCAAGGTCATCGAGACGAACAAGATAGCTGACGTGGAGGACACGTCACAACCTGCCAAGGAGCCACCCGGACAAACCGTAACGGACAACCTGGGTCAACAACAAATGCCCATGACCGCCGGAAGAGAGCCGGCACAGACGTGCGACGTGTGCGGACTAGGCCAGCACAAGAGCTGGAAGTGTCCGGAGTTCCTGGAAAAGACAGTTCCCGAGCGGCTGTTCAAGACAAAAGAGAAGCGCCTCTGCTTCAACTGCCTCCGGACGGGACATACCTCGGCGCAGTGTGTGTCCACCGGAGCGTGCGCGACGTGCGAAAAGCGGCACCACACCCTGCTGCACGCCGAGTACCGGAGAAATCCCAAGCAATCGACAACACAAACAAGGGTGGAGCAACCTGGTGCTTCACAACAAGCCGAAACGAGTTCAGTGACGCCAGAGGCCAGCTCCTCTGGACAAGGACAACTAGTGCCCGACGCGCTTTCAGCCGTCGCGGACTTTCGGAATAAACCCTGCAGCCTACACCCCTGCCGTGGTTTATTAATAGCAGCACATTTGACGAAGGACACTCTGGACAGACACAACGCGAACGAGTTGGCTGGCGTCGAGCAGATGCAGCCACGTTCCGACACATCGATGATTCCTGCTGGAGTCCAACTCGCCGTCAGAGTCAACTTGGTGGCTCTGCGCGAGACGAGCTTCAGCCAGGTCTTGGACGGCACGATTGGAAGTGGCGCAGCACACGAAGAAACGGTCCTGATTCAAGGCACGGGGTTGGAGGATCGACCCAAACTGGAGCAGCACACCGAAGCCTGTGCACGAGAAGTTCGAACCTACAAGGATTCAAGTGAGGTGAGTGATCCAATGGATTTGAAGCAAGTTTACCTGCCGTTCCACGTGATGCTGCGAACATTCGAAGACGACGCTGGCTTTTCAAGCCGAGCGATTCCTGACCAAGGACACAAGGTTCAAGGTCCCACGACGCATCGCTCTGCTGCACTCAGCAGCGTACTTGAGAAAACTACAAACGCATGTGGAGGAGTAACGGTGCGTACAAGGGCGGTCTCGGCGCCGCACAAGGCTGCTGCAGTTGCCACACAGCCGAGCTATGAGTGCTCGAAACATTCAGTAGCTGCAGCACCGGCAAGGAAGACTGGAGGACTCGGTCCACACGAGCGGTCGGTAAACGCCGACCCACTGAAGCGAGCGTCACCAGACGGGACAGAAGAAAGTCCATGGAGAAGCAGAACAAGATGCCGGTTTCCGACAATCGGCAAGCACCAACAATCCCTGGAGTACATTCCACAAGTCGGCCAGGCCTTTTGGCGGCCCCTGCGACTGTCAACTGCGCTGACCGGCACATTCTGTAAGAACACAACGAAGATTAGCCCGGTTTTGGACAACAGGGCGAAAGGGGTTCGTATCAACTTGCGGGTCTCAAGAGCGCCCGGCGAAGAATTTAGAGAACACATACCTGGTCAAAGTATGGCCACACATAGGAGGCGAAAGAGTGACCTCTGGATCGCCTGGATATCAACGGCAGTTCTTCGCGGGTGGAGGATGTTCGAGCCTGACAGCATCAGCTCGAAGAAAATTTTGATGTTTTGGCAGCACAGCGCTTGCTGCGATGACAATCGGAAAGAAGTTGGCAACCCAGTCTGCGTCGTTGCTAACAACGAGAAAAACGCGCGCAACGACGTGCGCGCGGCTAGCAACAGCGCGTCGACGACGACGCCCGAAGAGGAGTAAAGAGCGCGCGAAACGACGTGCGTGGCAACAGCGCGCCGTTGACGACGGCGAAGGAGAGAGAGAGCAAAAACACGAACGACGAGAGAATTTTTGGCGCGCAACGAAGAGCAGCGAGCAGAAGTGAGCGCGTCGAGACAAGTTCATCGCAAGCAGCCGAACCGGTCGGACGTCAAGTCGAGCGCGTCGCGATCGTCGGAAGGAAACACAAATAATCGCTAAAATTAAGTTAAGTAGCCGTAAATAGAATTAGTGAGAGAAAAATTCTAGTGTTTTTCTGTTTGCCTGTGATACTTCCGACCCTCCCAAGCTGGTTCCCCAAGTCCGCCTGAAGTGAAGTAAAAATACAGTCCGCTCCGAACAAAATGAGTGGGAAAACAACGAAGAGTATCTTAAAGGAAGGCAGCAACTGAAAGATTTGAAAGTCGTTAACGATTGTGCAGAAAGAGGTGTTTCCTTAATCGAAAAATTTACAGGTAAACTGACAAAAAATGAAGAACAGTTACAATATTTGTTGCATGTGGTCGAGGAACACAGGAAGAAATTTCCAGAAAGCACAAAAAAAATTTAGAGGGTATGAATGAAAATTTGCAGCAATGATTTGTATTGATTGTTAATAAAGTATATTTTTGTTTAAAAAAAAACTACCTAAAGGAGCGAGGGGTGGAAAAGATGGCGGCGGTGTGGAAGTTGTGGATTTCCGTCGCGATTTATCTTGCCGATTTCGAAGTGTTTTTGTAGTGCTACGGTCCGGGAAAGTGCATCTATACAATAATTAAGTGGCAGGCTAACCGATTTTTGTGAAAATGACGCGTGTTTC
This sequence comes from Culex pipiens pallens, assembly GCF_016801865.2. Lineage (NCBI taxonomy): Eukaryota > Metazoa > Arthropoda > Insecta > Diptera > Culicidae > Culex > Culex pipiens. The sequence goes on from NW_026292821.1 coordinate 212,915, forward strand.
TGTTTTGAAAGTGGTTTTTGGTCCATTTTAAGTTTTTGTTGTCGTGTATCTAAAGGCTAGTACGCTGATCGGAAGGAAAGGGGTCAAGAAACAGCTTTACGAACAGCAGAACAAAGAAGAGGGAACGATTTCTTGGGGCTTTTCTTCACCCTCTCTGGCTTGCTTACTCTGCCGCTATTGCCCATTTGAAATTTTTCTTGACCGATTCCTTCCGAAGTGCGTATACCGCTTAAGGAAGAAAAAAGCAGCCAAATGTCATTTCTGGCAGAGAGTTCGCTCTCGGAGAGCGTCACAGGAAGGAGAGTGTGTGTTCGATGAAGTGTTTTGGTTTGCCGATGACGCGACTCGACGTTGCTGTGCGGCGGAGAACAGTTTCCGGTTGGCGGGGGAGTCGGAGTGGCCGTCGCTTACTCTCCAAGGGCAAGGGTTCAGGTTCCTGAGTCGGGAGCAGGTGGAGGGGTGGTGCATGGTGAGAGAAGAGCGGTGACAGCACAAGCTGGTTGCTTGTGTGTGTATTTGTGTGAAGTGCAGATGGATTCTGCTGTTGCTTCATTTTTCGCGAGGTTTTCTGACAGACGTCATTTGAACTTTGAAGTGTAATTTTTGAAAATGGCAAAATCTACACATGCAGACTTTAGATATAACCTGCAGACTTTTTACAAACATTGGGTGAGCTCGTTTTATGGCGAGCTTGGGTTTGTGCGTGGTGGGTAGGGGAAGGAGGGTGGGTGTTATAAGCGTTAAAACTTGTGTAGTGGATTTGTTCGAGCCCCAGAGAAAAAATATTGTGAAACTGATTGAGGCAACATGTGAGAGGAGCAGCGGTCAGTAGGTCGGATGGTGAATACACGGAGCAGTAAGGCCGACGACAAACGGATTTGTGCGGTGCTGCAGTCGTCGGGCGGTGTGGTCGGGTTGCACCTGATTTCGATGCTGCGGCGGCGGAGCAGTCTACAGTCTTCAAGACCCCGGTGAGCTCGTTCTTTGATGACATTTCAAGTGTGTGTGTGTGTGTGTGTGTGTTTTTTTTTTTTTTTTACAAGGTCGGAATCTGCTATCAGACACCTGAGAATTCATTTCTCAGGTAGTGTGGGGTTGGGAAAACAAAAAGAGTTTTCCCGACCCACTAAACCAGTCCTTGAACGCCGTGCCCTTTTCCCCCCGGGACCACCTTTCGGTATAACTTCGGGGGGAGGCGTTGCATTTTCTGCACTAGTCTACTTACAGGATCTATGCCGGGTGCTAGAACCATTTCCTGTTTTACATACATATGAGTCCATGCGAGGGTTTAACCGCGCCCTAGAATCGCGTTGCTTTTGATCGGTTAGTCATAAGCAGCCCTCTCCTTGGACCATCGAGACGTTTACCGATTTGGTAGAGCCAACCGTCATAACGTGCTCTCCTTCACAGCCACACTCGTGGGTTTTCGACTAGGCTTCTAGTCGTTCCTCCTCTGGTCGCATTGCCACACTCGTGGGTTCTCAACTCCTGTGACCATCGAGACGTGTACCGATTTGGTAGAGCCGACCATCATAACGTGTTCTTGGCGATGTCGCTGCACATTCTTCGCACCACATTATCCGGGCTGGTGTCTGCTCCGATAATGGCCAGCATTTCGCTTCTCGCTGCCTCGAAGCGAGGGCAGCTGAACACCACGTGCTCCGGTGTTTCCTCGCAATCGACGCAGTCCGGACAGAGAGGAGACTCTGCATGTCCGAACCTGTGCAGGTACTTCCTGAAGCAGCCATGGCCCGACAGGAAATGTGTGAGGTGGAAGGTGACCTCTCCATGCCTTCTGCTCACCCACGTGGATACGGACGGCATAAGCCGATGCGTCCATCTGCCTTTCTCCGTGGTGTCCCACTCACGTTGCCACCTTACCAGCGATTCGGCTTTCGCAGCTTCCCGGATACCTCTCGTGCCTCTCCGGGTGTAGCGCACGATGTCCTCCTCCAGTGTGATGCCGATGGGGATCATTCCGGCTATGACGCCAACTGCTTCCGACGAAATGGTCCTGTACGCGCTTGCAACCCGCATGGCCATCAGTCTCTGCGTTCTGTCGAGCAGCGCTCGATTTCGCTTCGTCCCCAGCGCCGTCCACCATACCGGTCCGCCGTACCTAAGTATGGACGTCGCGACACTTGCCAAGAGGCGGCGCCTACTGCTCCTGGGTCCAGCGTTGTTCGGCATAATCCTCGACAGTGCCATGATCGCCTTAGCCGCCTTCTCGCAGGCGTAATCGACGTGGCTGTTGAAGTTCAGCCGGTCATCCACCATCACCCCGAGGTACTTGAGCGCTCTCGTCGAGTGCACGACGTGTTCTCCAACGTGTATCTGGGCCTGCTGCACCTTTTTGTGGTTACTGACCAGTATCATCTCCGTCTTGTGGTGAGCGATCCGCAGCTTCACCTCGAGCATCCAGTTCTCGATCATTGCGATTGCCTCCATAGCCAGCACTTCGACCTCCTTGACATTTTCGCCGGTTACCGTCAGCACTATGTCGCAAGGGTCCTGATTGCTCCAAAAAGACTCAGTCACTCGCGAGCATAAATCTAGAGCGACGAAAAATTGCTCTGATGTATTTCTACCGTTTGTCACTTCCAAACCAATCGCTACCGAACACTCTCTTTTTGCTCTTCCTCTCATTCAAATCAGGTAGTACAGCGAATGGTTCGGAGAGACCGATTTCGTTAAGTCGCTCAATGCTGACTGAGAATACTTTGCGATCGGCTTAGCTTTGATCGTTTAAGAAATTGCTTAAAATCAATGATATCAATAATATTTTGCAATTTTGTAGTTTACACAACATCAAAGACACATTTGGCAGCAATTTCCACCATACCAAATTCTAATTGACGGCAAACTGTGGTAGTGCAGGCCAAATGAGCACCGCGCTAGTATTTTTTTGGATCTCTCCTCTCTGAGCACATTCGTGTATGACTCGGGTCGACGGACGGAGTAGAAAAAGAAATTCACGAAGTATTTGTTTCGCTGAGTGAAGCGATTGAGCAAGCCGCTGGCAGAGAGCGGGTAGTGTTCGCTCGCGAATGGTTGCCTGCTGCAGTCGGCAAAGATTCATTTGGTGATGAGTGAGTGATTTCTGATCTTTGAACTGAAAATCAGGACCCTTGCTATGTCGTCTGCAAAGCCAACAATCTCTACGCCGTTGGGTAGCCCCAGTGTCAACACTCCGTCATACATTCCATTCCACAGTGCTGAACCCAGAATGGATCCCTGCGGAACTCCCGCGGTAACAACAACGGTTTTATGTCCATCGGCAGTGTCGTAGACCAGCACGCGGTTCTCGAAGTAGCTCTTCAAGATCATGCAAAAAAATAGTCAGGCACCTTCATTTTGTGCAGTGCTGCTGCTATGGCCGCCCAGCTCGCACTGTTGAACGCGTTCTTGACGTCAATCGTGACTATTGCGCAGCAACGGTTCCCCCTGCGTTTTTTCCTCCGCGCTTCGTCGGCTTTCTCGACCACTTTCCGGATGGCGTCCACCGTGGATCTTCCTTTACGGAAGCCGAACTGCCTCGCTGCTAAGCCATGCTCGCTCTCCGTGTACTTGGTCAGCCGGTTAAGGATGATCCGTTCCAGGAGCTTTCCGAGGGTGTGTGTGTGTGTGTGTTGAAGAATGAATCATGAGTGTGAGAGTAAAACTATTTGCGAGTGAGAATTTTTTTTTTGCGAGTTGATTTTCTCCTTTGCTGGAAATTCTACCCAATTTAGGGTTCTTTGTTATTTCTTATTTTTGCAGTACAGGCTGTTTTCATTATATTGATGCCATTCAAAAATGATTTCAAGTCTAATTTAAAAATCTTTCTCACTATAATGTTGAAGTCTGAAAAAAGGGTAAATTAGTTTATGTGTGTAAGAGAGTGTGAATGATTTTTTTTTGTTCTTTTTTCAGCCCAATAAATATTCAAAACCGCGTAAAATCTCCAGAATCGGTCGATAAATCCAAATCACATCTCATTGAGAGTTGCAAAGTAACCGCCGACCTTACAAGTCGCATTCTCAACGCCAGTCCGCAGTTTGTGTGCGCGTCGCCGCTTTTTTTAAAATGTGCACCGTAGACAAAAACAGTGTGGTTCTGGATTTTTGTCAACTCCAAAACCAACCAAGCCCAAAGCTTGTAAAAAAATTTCTCGCAGACCTTCAAGTAAACCAAGAAAACTTGCGAGCATTGCAATTATGCAATAGAAGAAAAATAGCCGTGTTGCAGTTCGCCGACTCAGCAATGGCCTCGTCCATCATCGACAAACCTCTGGTATATCAGGGTTGCAAAATCCCGATTTACCTGGACAACAACGCTACGGAAGTTCGTGTGCTTGACCTACCTCTAGGCATAAGCAATGATGACGTAGCCAAAGTGATGAGTAAATACGGCGAAATTTTAACCATCACCAACGACCGCTGGATTAACTTCTTCCCAGGGATCCCAAATGGAGTTCGGACCTTGCGGATGTTGCTGAAACAGCCAACGCCGAAATCAATCACTGTAAACAACGCTGCTGCAGCAGTGACGATTATAGGCAAAAAATCACTTTGCAAACTCAAAGCAAAGAACAAAAAATGTGGGGATTCGAGCAAAAAGGTGAACCAAAAAAGCAGTAAACCACCGACTGAACCTGAGCCAAGCAGCAGCAGCAGCAGCAGCAGAAAAAGCAACAACAGTAAACCAGACCAAAATGCAATGGAAACAAGTGAAATTGCCGAAGAATCTAACGATGGATTCGAGACCGTGCTTTCTAAGCACACTCGCAAATCCCGGAAGCGCTTGCAAGCATATTTGGACGCGGATTACGACTTAAGAACAAAACGAAGAGAGATTGCTGAAGAAGAAACAACAGATGAAGAAGACGAAGATGCCATACAAGCAAAATATAATTACAATAAGTGTTATGAGTTAACGGTTAAATCCTCGAAGGAAGAGGACGAAGAAAAAAGCAAAGAACTTGATAATTTAAGATCCAAATTTGCCCGTAAATATTTGAAACTAAGACAGAAATCGTTAGAAAAAAGGCATGGTATCAATTATTGAAATATAGCCAGACAAGTGATCAAAAACTTTGTAAACTTTCCTCTTCTACTATCCACCTTAAAGAGACGAATGCACAATGGTGTAAAATCTCTATAATAAATAAAAAAAAAAAAAAAACATCTCATTGAAAATCATCGTTATAGGGTCATCATTCGTTTTTGAATTTTTTGATTCGATTGTAAGCAGCGGGACCTCGTGGTTACTCTGCAACGTGTTTGATGGAGCCTTTTATTTGATATTTTATTCTTCATAAGTTCTTCTTTTATCATCGTTGATTAGAAGGCACGCCGCCGGTTTAGTTCGTTTAAGTTATTGCTTAAATTTCATTACAATCGGTTACGTGATTACCTGTTTTTTTTTTTCGTTTATATTCGTTGATCGTAATAGTTTATCCCAGCTGACAGTTTTAGTATTAACTCATCAAACTGTCGATTTTATTAAGAGTAAAGCGTCTTTTATTTACTATTTTTGAAATTTCCTCGCGTTATCTAAATTGTACAAACAGTAAAATATACTGACAAGTCCAGCCCATAGCACTACTGCTCGGTTGGCACGCGTTCGATTAAAACACTTTTAAATAATCAATTATTTATCTTTCCGCAGTCGGTTGCCTAAGATTTAAAATTTTCAACCGATAAACAAAATGCTCATGGTCACATCACTGCCACTCGTGAATCCTGACCTCATACCCATCTACTAACCCCCTCAAATCTCATGTGATACTTTGTCGGAGAAGCAGTCGATTGGGCGGTCTCTATCACTCAAGTATCGGACTAACATTCCCATCCACTTCCCCGTGACTCTACCACTGGTCGTGGCCGGCACCGGTATTGATCAGCATGATAGGGGCCTTTGAGAAGTTGCGAAGCGAGGAAAGATAGCACCCACTCATCTTCCACGGCTCGTGGATGTAACTTCTGGAGGTCCTGGTCAATAACGGAGTAGCAACTGCGGGTGGGCACCTATGCTTATGCTTATGCTTATGCTTAGGGTTAGTGAAATTTCACGATTTCGCGGACAGCGTGAAATCCGCGAAATTTGGCTTTTTCCGCGAAATCCCGTGATTTTTTTTGTTTGTGTGAAAATGTAACGATTTTTCATAAAATAACTTATCAAACTTAAAAAGGAATAAAAATAATGTTATGAACTACTGTAGAATTAAGCGGGTGAATACCCTGGTTTTATTACTGATCGCGCGAGAGATCAATTTCCCAATTCTACTAGCCTAATTGTGATCCACAAATAAATGTTATTCTGTCCCTGTCTGTCCCTGAGATGAGCAGAGTGAGCAGAGGTGATCCTCGCTCTTGTTGATCCCCCCCCGGCTCGCTTCTCATGTACTGTCCCCTTTAGATTATAGTTAGAAATAAACTGCCGACTACGCCAGACGGTTACGCGTTTTAAAATAAACGTTTTTCTGTTCGCGCAATAAAATTGTTTTAGTTCGCGTAGTTTAAAAACGGTGTTTTACTGCGTCCGAAATCTCCCGAACACACGCGCGAACATTTGGTCCTTCGAACCGGATCTGAAGGATCCGGTCTGATCAGGTTCGGGACACTTCGCGAAACGGACAGTTCAGTGCGCGAAGTGTTGGCCTGCTCGCGAAGAGCAGCGCAAAGTGTACGGTGCAGAAGCGCGCCTGGACAGTTTTGGTGCGTGATTACGGGCCAAACACTCAATATTACGCCCATTTGAAATGTTAGTCTTGATTTTAAATTTTTGAAAATATTTTTTTCAAAAAGATCGGAAAATTTCACGAATGTTTCATGTTTTAACATTGTAAATCGGACCTATAGTTGCTGAGATATCGACATTAGAAAATGGTTAAAAAAAAAAACATCAATTTTCTTGTTTTTTAACCTTTGCATGGCAATATCTCAGCAACTATGGGTCGTATCAACAAAGTCCAATAATGCAAAATATAGAGAATTTTCTCAGCTTTTCAAAAATATTTTTTTCAAAGGTGGGCAAACATGAGCACTATTTTTTAAAAATGAAAAACTGCGACTATTTTCAAAAAAGTTACCTAAAATGCTTATATCTTGAAAACGGTGCACTTTATCAAAAATTCACTAAAGTACTTTTTGATTGCAAATTTGATTTTACATCGAAAAATGAAGTTGCAACATTTTTGCGACCAATATTTCGATTTTTTGAAAAAATCTGTAGTGATTCAAACTCGGTCAAAGATTTTTTGCCCATTCTGGAAATTTCTGAAAAGTTGGCATTTGATGTCCTCTAAAACATATCAAAAAATAAAAAAAAAAATTAAAAATAGTGTTTTTTTGCAAATTAAGTTTTAGTGACAAAAAGTTAAATTAAAAATCACCAAAATTTTTTTTACCGTGTATCATTTTTTTTCAGTGTAGTCCATATCCATACCTACAACTTTGCCGAAGACACCAAATCGATCAAAAAATTCCTTCAAAAGATACAGATTTTTGAATTTTCACATATCATTTTTGTATGGACAGCTGCCAAATTTGTATGGAAAATTATATGGACAAACTAATGATGCAAAATGGCTTCTCTGAGCATACCGAAGGCACCAAAAAAAAATCGAATGACCGAAATCTCAGAGAATTGCTCTAATACAAGGTTAATGATTTTTGACGGTTTCGTAGACGGCGTGAAATTCGTGAAATTTATCAATTTCCTCGAATCATTGAATGCAAATATGGGCAAAAAAATAAATAAAAAATATATATATTGAAATAACAAGCCATAGTTTCAACATTTGCATGGAAAAAGTGTTTTAAATGCATTTTACACTAGTTCAGTAGTTTTGCAACCATTAGTTTTCAAAAAATTTAAGATTTGACGAAAACAAAAATTTTAGCAAAAAAAAAAAACATTTTGCGATAACAAACATCGAATTTTTTTTTGTGCTATTTTATTTGAAAGGTATAGTTTTGAAAGAAATTAAAAGAATCAAGCTTTGTTTTATTCAAAATAAAATTAGGATTATTTTTTTATCTTTGGAATCATATTTTAAAAATATAACATTTTTTTTGGGCCTGTTCAATTTTAACGATGTTTGTTTATTAGGGTGGATGATTCCCTTGAAAGTTGATAAATACTCCTTTTTGTTTTCTGTTTTCATTTAGAATAAAAATTTCGATTTTGTTAAAAATTATATTATTTTTGCAAAATGTTTATAAATTTAGTTTTTGACAAATGAGCTAAAACCCTTAAAAAATATGTTTAATGGGATAAATGACGCAGAAAATTCAATTTATTTTACTCATTTTGACTGGACAAATCTAGCTTTGATATGAAATTCGATAAAATGTAAAATGATATAACAGAAGCAAATCAGCGAAATCATTTGAGCTTTGTTAGTCGAATATTAAAAGAGCAGTTCAGTAAATGAGAATACGCGTGCCCTACATTTTGTTTCAAAATATATATATTATTGGATGGGCTAATAACCAGGAGGATTTTTTTTGAAAATTGGAAGAATTTTTTTTGTCGCATTCAAATTTAGTAAAGATTTTTTTACATAATAATACATAATGAAGCATAAAAAGTAGTTTCTGTGATTTAAACATAGAATTTTCAGAATTATTTTAACATTTTTCAAGTTCCGCGAAATTTGCGTGAAATTTGGTGTTTTGAAGTTGAGGTCCCCGTGAAATTTTCAATTTTGGAGCGTGAAAAATCACTAAGCCTAATGCTTAAAAAAAGCTACCTAAAGGAGCAAAATTTGCATTACCTGAAGATATAATTGAACCATTATCATGTTTCTTTAGCATAACAACTGCTTGTAATGCTTGGAAAAACTAATAAACCCTATTCACCTGACATTTGCTGTAATTTTTTAAGTGAGCCTAAGCTGTCTTTTCTTTTAATTATTTTTCTTCAGTGCACTTTTTTTTTTAAATTTTGACATAATCTAAGAATTTATATGCTAAATATATCTCAAAACAAACCTAACTTTTTGTAGTAATTTGAAATTGTGTATGTGCTGAGCGACATAAACATCAAACAAAATTTTAAACAGTACCTTACCGAGTGTCCCTGACATAAACATTTTTCTATTATCTCTAAGAAAATACATTGTACGCTTTCATATATATATATATATATATATATATATATATATATATATATATATATATATATATATATATATATATATATATATATATATATATATATATATGTATATATATATATATGTATATATATATGTATATATATATATATATATATATATATATATATATATATATATATATATATATATATATATATATATATAATATATATATATATATATATATATATATATATATATATATATATATATATATATATATATATATATATATATATATATATATATATATATATATATATATATATATATATATATAAGTTATGTACGGGGTTCCCGGGAAGCGGGCCATGTTGGCTGCTTCCCGGCCCGTGGGGAGGTTCGGACGATTAACTTCAGCACTGCACTGGTTGAAGGATGAAACTTGACTGCTTTATTATTTCAGAAAGAATGCTTCGTATGACAAGTCTGCAAGTGTTGGTGCAATACGGCTAGGGGTGCCAGGCCGTAACTACCCCATCGTTAGACTCGAATCGTCTCGATTCGACTTTAAAAAACTGTTTTAGTTTTTTTTTTCTGAGTTCCACTGATGTGCTCGAGTTGCTGCGGAGTTCGTCCAAGGGCGGATGCCTGACGTATCGAGGACATCACATTCCCAATGACTGTTCCAGGCTAGACGGAGTCCTGACGTGTCGAGGGCCTCACAAATCTAGTTGTCTGGAGCCCCGGGATGGCAACAGGAAGGATTCCTGACGTATCAAGGATATCACATTCCTAGCATTTGGTTAATGCGGCTCAGGCTCATAAGAATTATGAGAATTTTCTGGTTTGATTTAAACGATTTCTTGCTAACTTGTCCTACCAAACTTAATTCTAACAGCGATATTCGGTGTACAGTTTCTTAGTAGCATCCATCAGAATTTTCGCAGGCTAAGGCTTTTGGAAGGGACAAAAGCACTTGGGTTGAGGTTGAGCTATGTCTGCTCTCTCCTCAATCACGGCATAAAACCCTTTTTTTTTTGTTCTTTTCGTTAACGCCACAATGATTACAAATTTTACAATTACAACTCATTCTTCATATCCATTACTACCTCTCCAACGCTGGTTAGGTTCATTGGGGAGAAATTAGCCTGGTTGTTTTGCACGTCTGCTGCTTTCCCTAGACGTGGTTACCAAGCGGGTGTTGAGTGAATATGGTGGAAGTCTAAAAGTAAAAAGCGTTAGAAATATCAAATAAAGAAAGGAATGAAGATGCTATTGATTTTTTTTTTTTCGATGCTGTTTGCCTGCCAGTCCTCGGTTTCGGCTCGTGATTATCATCCTGATTCTCTATGGATCAAAAAATATTGGTTAATATTCGATGTTTATAGTGAAAGTAAAAGACAGATAACAGTAGAGATAGACAACTTACAACAAGTACACAAAATGTTACACAGATAATGCCAATATAACGACTCCTCCATCGTCAAACAAAGGTGCATTTTCTCTTTCAGCGTTATGGTAGTCATGATGCTGTTTTTGTGTATTTGATACTTATTGTAAAAGTAAAAGGCGGATGAAAGTAAAGTAAATAGCTTACATTTAGTAAATAAAATGTTTAACAAAAATGCCAATGAAAATCTTCAAATTGGGGCTCCAATTGAGCAACACGACCATATGATAATATTGTGCGAATCGACCTCGGATAATTTGTTGAAAACAGAATTAATTTCAGGAAAAAAAAATACATCATGCTTTGTAACAATTGCCCGTCCATTTTTTTTTTCTTTTTTTTTTTTTTTTTTTGGGTTAGGGAATTTTAAAAGTAATGTGAAAACACAATGGTGAAAAATTGTCAAGCTAGTTCGTAATTTCAAATTACAAATTTTCAAGTTTGTAATACTGAATTACAAACATGAAAAAAAAATAAATATTTATATTGAATGTAATCTAAGATTACGTAATCCTCGATTACAATTCACTTGTACCCTTTGTATTTCCATGTAATAATGGATTACAATAAAATTACACAACATCTCAATTTTTAAAGTTTTTAAAAAAAAATTAATTTTTAATTTTTAATTTTTAATTTTTAATTTTTAATTTTTAATTTTTAATTTTTAATTTTTAATTTTTAATTTTTAATTTTTAATTTTTAATTTTTAATTTTTAATTTTTAATTTTTAATTTTTAATTTTTAATTTTTAATTTTTAATTTTTAATTTTTAATTTTTAATTTTTAATTTTTAATTTTTAATTTTTAATTTTTAATTTTTAATTTTTAATTTTTAATTTTTAATTTTTAATTTTTAATTTTTAATTTTAATTTTTAATTTTTAATTTTTAATTTTTAATTTTTAATTTTTAATTTTTAATTTTTAATTTTTAATTTTTAATTTTTAATTTTTAATTTTTAATTTTTAATTTTTAATTTTTAATTTTTAATTTTTAATTTTTAATTTTTAATTTTTAATTTTTAATTTTTAATTTTTAATTTTTAATTTTTAATTTTTAATTTTTAATTTTTAATTTTTAATTTTTAATTTTTAATTTTTAATTTTTAATTTTTAATTTTTAATTTTTAATTTTAATTTTTAATTTTTAATTTTTAATTTTTAATTTTTAATTTTTAATTTTTAATTTTTAATTTTTAATTTTTAATTTTTAATTTTTAATTTTTAATTTTTAATTTTTAATTTTTAATTTTTAATTTTTAATTTTTAATTTTTAATTTTTAATTTTTAATTTTTAATTTTTAATTTTTAATTTTTAATTTTTAATTTTTAATTTTTAATTTTTAATTTTTAATTTTTAATTTTTAATTTTTAATTTTTAATTTTTAATTTTTAATTTTTAATTTTTAATTTTTAATTTTTAATTTTTAATTTTTAATTTTTAATTTTTAATTTTTAATTTTTAATTTTTAATTTTTAATTTTTAATTTTTAATTTTTAATTTTTAATTTTTAATTTTTAATTTTTAATTTTTAATTTTTAATTTTTAATTTTAATTTTTAATTTTTAATTTTTAATTTTTAATTTTTAATTTTTAATTTTTAATTTTTAATTTTTAATTTTTAATTTTTAATTTTTAATTTTTAATTTTTAATTTTTAATTTTTAATTTTTAATTTTTAATTTTTAATTTTTAATTTTTAATTTTTAATTTTTAATTTTTAATTTTTAATTTTTAATTTTTAATTTTTAATTTTTAATTTTTAATTTTTAATTTTTAATTTTTAATTTTTAATTTTTAATTTTTAATTTTTAATTTTTAATTTTTAATTTTTAATTTTTAATTTTTAATTTTTAATTTTTAATTTTTAATTTTTAACTTTTAATTTTTAATTTTTAATTTTTAATTTTTAATTTTTAATTTTTAATTTTTAATTTTTAATTTTTAATTTTTAATTTTTAATTTTTAATTTTAGATTTTAAATTTTAAATTTTAAATTTTTAATTTTTAATTTTTAATTTTTAATTTTTAATTTTTATAGAACTCTTTTGGTTTTGGATATTTCGTTGCAATCGCGTCAGCGCGACGACCATGTCAAAGCATTTTCTGCTGACCATCGTATCGTTCAAATATCGTCTTCTTTCCTACGCGGTGACGACCGTTTCAAAGCATTTTCTGCTGACCATCGTATCATCCACATATCGTCTTCGTTCATACGCGGGGGTTTTTTTTCTTCACTTAAATTTACGGCAAAATCTAATTTTGCCCTATACTAAAACCTTATAGCCTGTGTCGACTACGATTTCGCAATATCGACACAGGAAATTGCTGGTTAACCAGACTTTTTGCCCTAAATTTATTGCAAAATCTAATTTTGCCCTATGCTAAACACTTATAGCCTGTGTCGACTACGATTTCGCAATATCGACACAGGAAATTGCTGGTGAACCAGACTTTTTGCCCTACATTTATTGTACTAAAACTTAATAATTACTTACCTTAAGTCTCGGTAATTCACCGAGACGACCGACTGCGCCAGTTATGTACGGGGTTCCCGGGAAGCGGGCCATGTTGGCTGCTTCCCGGCCCGTGGGGAGGTTCGGACGATTAACTTCAGCACTGCACTGGTTGAAGGATGAAACTTGACTGCTTTATTATTTCAGAAAGAATGCTTCGTATGACAAGTCTGCAAGTGTTGGTGCAATACGGCTAGGGGTGCCAGGCCGTAACTTATATATATATATATATATATATATATATATATATATATATATATATATATATATATATATTTATATATATATATATATATATATATATATATATACACCATTTTGGTGCACTAGAACAGCGATTCTCAACCTTCTTCTAGGTTGGTACCCCCTACCATGTAAATCAAGTAGCCCCGGTACCCCCGTTGAGAATCGCTGCACTAGAAGAAGGCAAACTAAGTAGATTCACCACCGCCAGAGTTGGCCACCGATGGAAACTGAGGCTTCAATTCGGTGCGGAGTGAACCCGGCAGGCTGTGCTGTTTTTGTTTATGTGTTTTATGTCGGTAATTGCGTGTGTATTAGTTTGTTTATGTGGGGGATGTGGTTTGCAAAAGAATTTGGAGGAGGTTTTTTCGCGATCGACTTTTGCACCTGTCACAGAAGAAGTCCGAAGAGGAATCCTCGTTGCCGGTATGGCCACCATCATTCAGCTTTACGGAAGCTCTACAATCTCCAGATTCTTCCTGTGGCAGACGGTACTAGTTTTGCCTGTTGACATATGCATCTCGCGGAAGAGGAGCTTTGCAGTCGCAAGGTATTATTTATTTATCACAGCCCCCAATGTTTTTGTTCTGCTGCACCTTGTCCCCTCCGTCAAAAGCCCGGTTCAAATATTTTTTTATTTTCAGCCTCTGAAGGAGGACGAGGCAAAACGGTGCAATCTAATAAGCAGCTTCGTTTTGTAACTGTCTCCAGCGGAACGGGTCCTACCTATTTAGCAGCACCATCTTCCACCGGAAGATTTTGGGGCCTCCATCGTTCCGGTAGCCATCATTTGCATTGGACAAATCCGGTCATTTCGACAACGGAATTCTCGTTTTTATTCAGATAAGTATTGTTTGCTTACATTTTGTAGAAGTTACATTTAATAATTATTGTAAAGGCGGAGTATCTTTACAAAAATGATTTACATTTTCATTTTAGAATTGATACTTTGTGTTCTCTTCTCTTTCACAGGACAGCAATTTCTGGACAACCATCATCATATCATAGTATTCATCATAGGGAATTGATTGGATGGATTTAGAGATCATTTACAAAGTATGTTAAAAAATATTGTTATGTGAACATATCACTTTTTATCAATTGGATATTCAATACATGTCAATTCCCGTTTTTTTTAAAAAGATAATGGGTCTTAATTGAAAACATTCATGGTGTTAATTTTTGAGATATTACCCTTAAAACTACTTTTGAGAAAAACTTCTTGCAAATTGTAATTCTCGCTTACTTTTTAAAAAGGTCCTATGTAAATAGGAAACTCATGGCGCTTTGGTGGTTTTGAAAAAGTAATCTAGAATTATTTATTGGCAAAAATAAAAAGTAATCTAAAAATATGCAATTCAGCATTTCAATAAGACGTTTACACCAGTTGTATGATTCACGTTTTTTTCATTCGTATTCAGACATATTTTCGTTTTGCAAAATCATCTTCAATCAAAGTCATCTGGTTTATGGTACCCATGCTTATTAATGTTAACCCCAAATCAAACAAAACAATCAATTTATGTAAATAAGTTAGACTCTAGTACATTTATATATTTTCAGAAAAAAAACACCAATATATCACTTGTTTTCATAGTTCTTTTATGTTTTCAGATGACAGTTTTGACATAAAAAAAACTTCTTCTGACTATTTTTTGTAAACAGTGCATTGGGCTTACACACTTACCAAAAATCATGATTTTCTGAGTTCAATATCCCACTTTTCATACGATTTTTTGAGTTCAGGTACTACAACCATAAAAATGGTTAATCATATGAAAAGTGGGATATTGAACTCAGAAAATCATGATTTTTGGTAAGGGTGTACTCAGTTCAGATAGCGCGATGCACTTTTACTTCAAAAATAAACCCTTTTAAGTTTTCTGTCGAAAAATACCATCTGAAAATAAAAATGTATCATGGGAAGTTGCGAATTATGGATTTGTAAGATTTCTTCACAAATCACAACTTTTCATGATACATTAATGTTTCTGGATGATATTTTTACGAACAGTTTTTTTCAGGCAAAAACCTGAACCTGTCATGATTTTTTTATGTTTCTGGATGATATTTTTTCGCACCAATTTTTTCAGGAAAAAGCAGAATTGGCCATGATTATTTCATGTTCCTGGATGATATTTTTCGGTACCATGACATGATATTTTTAAGTTCAAAATGTCAACTTGGTTTGATATTTTTTTGATGTTTCGTAGAGTAACTCATGTTACATTTTATGTTTCTACATCTCTTAAGTCAAGCGTTCTGGAAACATGTCATCTTCATGTTTTTGGCAACATGACAAGTTTACCTTAAGATGTAATTTTCTGATCGGGCTTTCAAATAAAATAGCACAAAAAAAAAATTCGATGTTTGTTATCGCAAAATGTTTTTTTTTTTGCTAAAATTTTTGTTTTCGTCAAATCTTAAATTTTTTGAAAACTAATGGTTGCAAAACTACTGAACTAGTGTAAAATGCATTTAAAACACTTTTTCCATGCAAATGTTGAAACTATGGCTTGTTATTTCAATATATATATTTTTTATTTATTTTTTTGCCCATATTTGCATTCAATGATTCGAGAAAATTGATAAATTTCACGAATTTCACGCCGTCTACGAAACCGTCAAAAATCATTAACCTTGTATTAGAGCAATTCTCTGAGATTTCGGTCATTCGATTTTTTTTGGTGCCTTCGGTATGCTCAGAGAAGCCATTTTGCATCATTAGTTTGTCCATATAATTTTCCATACAAATTTGGCAGCTGTCCATACAAAAATGATATGTGAAAATTTAAAAATCTGTATCTTTTGAAGGAATTTTTTGATCGATTTGGTGTCTTCGGCAAAGTTGTAGGTATGGATATGGACTACACTGAAAAAAAATGATACACGGTAAAAAAAAATTGGTGATTTTTAATTTAACTTTTTGTAGTAATTTGAAATTGTGTATGTGCTGAGCGACATAAACATCAAACAAAATTTTAAACAGTACCTTACCGAGTGTCCCTGACATAAACATTTTTCTATTATCTCTAAGAAAATACATTGTACGCTTTCATATATATATATATATATATATATATATATATATATATATATATATATATATATATATATATATATATATATATATATATATATATATATATATATATATATATATATATATATATATGGCATTTGAAAGGCGACACAAATCGCTTCACGACAAAGGACTAAGTTCTTTGTCAAAATCGCATAAACTTTGTATTATTCATTATAATTGCACTCTCAGAATCCCCCTTAAAAGGTGCTAAAATCTGTTCACAAAATTGGTATGTCTCTTTGTACGCCTCTCAAGTTGTCGGTTCATACTACACTAAAACTAAAACCCCCACTAGCGCTATTATTTTTTTGGGACATAAACGAGGAGAGTGCGCAAATTGGGGAGCGTTATTTTGTAGTTTAAGTTTAAACCGGGGGTGCGTTATAAGGAGGTTTCTTGTTTTGGAGTTCTGGCACAAATGGTTTTGAGCGAGGGGCGTGACATTGGCCTTAACGTATTAATTTTCACATTTAATATATTAAGTCGAAAGGCAAAGCCGCGGGGCCTGCTAGTTGGCGCGAAAAATCTCATATATATATATATATATATATATATATATATATATATATATATATATATATATATATATATATATATATATATATACAGCAATTCCATTTGAAAAGAGCCTAAACCAAAAAAAAAGTTCTCCGATCG
>NW_026292821.1:232454-271580 GCF_016801865.2 Culex pipiens pallens
TATTTTCAGACATAGGCTCTTTGGTCCAGACACGGTCAAAACGCCATTTTAAGTTTTCATACGACTTTTTCAATAGTTAAACTAGATTTTTGGAACTTTTTACTATTTTTCCCAAATAGCCAAACTCATCACCTTTCTTTTGCGTCTAAGACAGCTAAAATCGGATGAAATGGCGCGGAGATATGATTTTTAGAAAAAAGTGGTTTTTGCGAAAAATGACGAAAATTGCCATTTTTCGAACCACCCTAGCACGATGTAGGCCACCCTAATGGCCAAACAAAAAAATACGGGTCTAATTATTTTGGCCAAGGAACCCCCAGAAAAATTTTGAGCCCGATCGGAGAACTTTTTTTTTGGTTTAGGCTCTTTTCAAATGGAATTGCTGTATATATATATATATATATATATATATATATATATATATATATATATATATATATATATATATATATGAGATTTTTCGCGCCAACTAGCAGGCCCCGCGGCTTTGCCTTTCGACTTAATATATTAAATGTGAAAATTAATACGTTAAGGCCAATGTCACGCCCCTCGCTCAAAACCATTTGTGCCAGAACTCCAAAACAAGAAACCTCCTTATAACGCACCCCCGGTTTAAACTTAAACTACAAAATAACGCTCCCCAATTTGCGCACTCTCCTCGTTTATGTCCCAAAAAAATAATAGCGCTAGTGGGGGTTTTAGTTTTAGTGTAGTATGAACCGACAACTTGAGAGGCGTACAAAGAGACATACCAATTTTGTGAACAGATTTTAGCACCTTTTAAGGGGGATTCTGAGAGTGCAATTATAATGAATAATACAAAGTTTATGCGATTTTGACAAAGAACTTAGTCCTTTGTCGTGAAGCGATTTGTGTCGCCTTTCAAATGCCATATATATATATATATATATATATATATATATATATATATATATATATATATATATATATATATATATATATATATATATATATATATATATATATATATGAAAGCGTACAATGTATTTTCTTAGAGATAATAGAAAAATGTTTATGTCAGGGACACTCGGTAAGGTACTGTTTAAAATTTTGTTTGATGTTTATGTCGCTCAGCACATACACAATTTCAAATTACTACAAAAAGTTAAATTAAAAATCACCAATTTTTTTTTACCGTGTATCATTTTTTTTCAGTGTAGTCCATATCCATACCTACAACTTTGCCGAAGACACCAAATCGATCAAAAAATTCCTTCAAAAGATACAGATTTTTAAATTTTCACATATCATTTTTGTATGGACAGCTGCCAAATTTGTATGGAAAATTATATGGACAAACTAATGATGCAAAATGGCTTCTCTGAGCATACCGAAGGCACCAAAAAAAATCGAATGACCGAAATCTCAGAGAATTGCTCTAATACAAGGTTAATGATTTTTGACGGTTTCGTAGACGGCGTGAAATTCGTGAAATTTATCAATTTTCTCGAATCATTGAATGCAAATATGGGCAAAAAAATAAATAAAAAATATATATATTGAAATAACAAGCCATAGTTTCAACATTTGCATGGAAAAAGTGTTTTAAATGCATTTTACACTAGTTCAGTAGTTTTGCAACCATTAGTTTTCAAAAAATTTAAGATTTGACGAAAACAAAAATTTTAGCAAAAAAAAAACATTTTGCGATAACAAACATCGAATTTTTTTTTGTGCTATTTTATTTGAAAGCCCGATCAGAAAATTACATCTTAAGGTAAACTTGTCATGTTGCCAAAAACATGAAGATGACATGTTTCCAGAACGCTTGACTTAAGAGATGTAGAAACATAAAATGTAACATGAGTTACTCTACGAAACATCAAAAAAATATCAAACCAAGTTGACATTTTGAACTTAAAAATATCATGTCATGGTACCGAAAAATATCATCCAGGAACATGAAATAATCATGGCCAATTCTGCTTTTTCCTGAAAAAATTGGTGCGAAAAAATATCATCCAGAAACATAAAAAAATCATGACAGGTTCAGGTTTTTGCCTGAAAAAAACTGTTCGTAAAAATATCATCCAGAAACATTAATGTATCATGAAAAGTTGTGATTTGTGAAGAAATCTTACAAATCCATAATTCGCAACTTCCCATGATACATTTTTATTTTCAGATGGTATTTTTCGACAGAAAACTTAAAAGGGTTTATTTTTGAAGTAAAAGTGCATCGCGCTATCTGAACTGAGTACACCCTTACCAAAAATCATGATTTTCTGAGTTCAATATCCCACTTTTCATATGATTAACCATTTTTATGGTTGTAGTACCTGAACTCAAAAAATCGTATGAAAAGTGGGATATTGAACTCAGAAAATCATGATTTTTGGTAAGTGTGTAAGCCCAATGCACTGTTTACAAAAAAATAGTCAGAAGAAGTTTTTTTTATGTCAAAACTGTCATCTGAAAACATAAAAGAACTATGAAAACAAGTGATATATTGGTGTTTTTTTTCTGAAAATATATAAATGTACTAGAGTCTAACTTATTTACATAAATTGATTGTTTTGTTTGATTTGGGGTTAACATTAATAAGCATGGGTACCATAAACCAGATGACTTTGATTGAAGATGATTTTGCAAAACGAAAATATGTCTGAATACGAATGAAAAAAACGTGAATCATACAACTGGTGTAAACGTCTTATTGAAATGCTGAATTGCATATTTTTAGATTACTTTTTATTTTTGCCAATAAATAATTCTAGATTACTTTTTCAAAACCACCAAAGCGCCATGAGTTTCCTATTTACATAGGACCTTTTTAAAAAGTAAGCGAGAATTACAATTTGCATGAAGTTTTTCTCAAAAGTAGTTTTAAGGGTAATATCTCAAAAATTAACACCATGAATGTTTTCAATTAAGACCCATTATCTTTTTAAAAAAACGGGAATTGACATGTATTGAATATCCAATTGATAAAAAGTGATATGTTCACATAACAATATTTTTTAACATACTTTGTAAATGATCTCTAAATCCATCCAATCAATTCCCTATGATGAATACTATGATATGATGATGGTTGTCCAGAAATTGCTGTCCTGTGAAAGAGAAGAGAACACAAAGTATCAATTCTAAAATGAAAATGTAAATCATTTTTGTAAAGATACTCCGCCTTTACAATAATTATTAAATGTAACTTCTACAAAATGTAAGCAAACAATACTTATCTGAATAAAAACGAGAATTCCGTTGTCGAAATGACCGGATTTGTCCAATGCAAATGATGGCTACCGGAACGATGGAGGCCCCAAAATCTTCCGGTGGAAGATGGTGCTGCTAAATAGGTAGGACCCGTTCCGCTGGAGACAGTTACAAAACGAAGCTGCTTATTAGATTGCACCGTTTTGCCTCGTCCTCCTTCAGAGGCTGAAAATAAAAAAATATTTGAGCCGGGCTTTTGACGGAGGGGACAAGGTGCAGCAGAACAAAAACATTGGGGGCTGTGATAAATAAATAATACCTTGCGACTGCAAAGCTCCTCTTCCGCGAGATGCATATGTCAACAGGCAAAACTAGTACCGTCTGCCACAGGAAGAATCTGGAGATTGTAGAGCTTCCGTAAAGCTGAATGATGGTGGCCATACCGGCAACGAGGATTCCTCTTCGGACTTCTTCTGTGACAGGTGCAAAAGTCGATCGCGAAAAAACCTCCTCCGAATTCTTTTGCAAACCACATCCCCCACATAAACAAACTAATACACACGCAATTACCGACATAAAACACATAAACAAAAACAGCACAGCCTGCCGGGTTCACTCCGCACCGAATTGAAGCCTCAGTTTCCATCGGTGGCCAACTCTGGCGGTGGTGAATCTACTTAGTTTGCCTTCTTCTAGTGCAGCGATTCTCAACGGGGGTACCGGGGCTACTTGATTTACATGGTAGGGGGTACCAACCTAGAAGAAGGTTGAGAATCGCTGTTCTAGTGCACCAAAATGGTGACGCAAAAATACACAAGATTCTCGCTACAAATCGTTCTTTTCCGCGGTAAAACGACAACCTCCACTTTCCCCTCACTCACTACACATAAACAAACACAAATACATACGACTATCGACACATAATGCACCAAAAATGCACTTTTTCCCGATTCACGAAACAAAAAACCACAGCACCGGTTTGTTTTGATTCCTGTTTTGACATTTCGCCGTGTGTGCGAGTGTAAGCAGCAAGTGGGAGAAAAGCAAAAAGAGAGAGAGCGTGTGCGCACAGTGAAAGCGTACTGTGAAAAAAACATTGCGTATAAATTGAATTAATTATCAACATTGATATTTAAATTGAATCGATTTATGTATTGAGTTTTTGCCATTAATATAACAGTAACAATGTGTATTTTTTATGGGACACCAGTCATATCTATTTTTTGAAGGTTTTTGTTAATAACTTTCAATCAATCTGTTATTAAAATGATGTACTGAAAGTCAACAATATTTTTAAATGTAAAAAAATAATTAAAGAGGTTCATTAAATATTTAAATAAAATTTCACTTTATTTGATATTGCAAGTTACATAAATCATCAGTTTTTCAATGTAATATAAACAACTTTTTGTTGGAAAAAGTTACATTGACTTTAACATAATCTACTTCTACAAAAATCAATTTATAAACTTAAAAACGATTCGTGCCCAAATTCTTTAAAACACTGAAATAATAAAAGCAAATCAAATATTAAAGAAAGATGATGTTCTTTCTTCAGTTGAATTATTCGCTCAAAACCAAAATCTTTCTTTGAATTAAGTTTTTAAAGGTACTCCTCATCTCAGCTTAGGGCAACTACTATACCAATATAATACGGCAACAACGTTAAATAAAAAAAAATCTCTTCACGAGAACGTCTTTAAAAAATATTTAAACAATAATTCGCACAAAATATTCTAGTGACTTCCCAGAAAAAGATTTTCGAAGCCATCTGTGATCAATATATCTTGGTGAAAATTCAATTAATATAAAATTTATGACTACATTGATTTGGTTTGAAAAAAATATATTCGCAAAATTAACAAAATGAAGTTCGAACAGTGATAGGTTCACCTTAAAATAATATTTTTCGTACATACCTGGTTAATCCTCTTCCAATCCATCCAACCAAAGCATGATTGCATCGCAGCTAATTTGTCTAATTAAACAAAATGCCAGAAGCTGAATGTCCCGAAACATGTCCAGGTTGTGGTCCTGTTGAAGAAAACAAAACACAAAGTATCAATTCTCAAACAGAATGTCCAGGGTTTTTTTTATCAAATAATCCAACATGATATTTAAAAAAGAATAGAAAAGGAAAGCAAATAATACTTATCTGAGTCAAAAAATCGTTGAAATACTTCTTCCTACTAAGTATTTAGAAGCAGCATGTACCATCGATTCAGATGAACTCCACTCTCCACCTTCACCGGGAAACTGCTCGCGAGTCGCCCAATAGATTACCTCCTCCGAAATAACCAGAGAAAGGTTCTTCCTTCTGTCACGGACACCCCTAAAGGATAGAAGCAATGTCACATTGTCACGTCCCTGCCCCTGCCACACACTCACAATAATCAATTAAAAACGTAAACAAACCCCTAAGCACAGTCACATGAACAATCGCAGGTCGCAGCCAGCACCAACGCGGATTTGTCAGTTTTTCTCTCGCTCACCCCCTCCGGAAACACCAAGAAAGTTTCATCCAGTTGTAATCACCCGTTCACCATGAATGCGTTAAACGTAAACAAACACACACGCACACAATCGCGAATTCGCGAAAACAATGTTCCCCCACAAATCAGGATTCCAATCACGCGACACCAAAACCAAAACAAACTTAACCAGCGGTGTTTTCCTTCACCGAGAACTCCCGTGTCCTGTCAAATTCACCGAAATAGTTCCGGCGTTGATCCGTGTCAAGACAGCACCTGCAGGAGGAGGAGGAGGAAAGAGGCCAAGTGACATTGAGGGCAAGAGGATTCCTCTTCTGGGGTCAGCTGCTTGGCCTGAACATTCCTTGCATCCGCCTACACTGAGCGGAACTTTTTCTTCGCCCCAGCCACCAAAACAGAAGCAATCACTTAACCACAACATATCGCGGCTCCCAAACGCCACGGACCGAACGAACACACACTCCCTCGGTCACAGAACGTACTCCCAACCCGCGGCGATTCGCGGACTACAATTTATCCGCGGAAAACTACTGCGCGAAAACGTAAACAAACCAGCCCGCCACGAACGCAAAAGCTGTCTGTCTGCCGATTGCCGATTCCTGTCACGACATGTCTCGCGCGTTGCGTGCGAGCAGTGAACGAAAGAAGAGAGAAGAGAGAGAGAGCGAGCGCGTGGGCTCATTTTTGCGCTTTGCGATGAAATTTTATGTGCGTTAAAATACTTTTTAATGTGATTAGTTTAACTAGTGTATTTAAAGTAAATTAAAGTGAAAAAAAACTCACTAAAAATTTCCATTAACAAAAGTGGCATTTTGCGGAGGAGTAATTGGACATTCGAAATTCTGCTAAGTCCAGCGAAAACAAGATAAAACTAGAAAATATCATCTCATGATGGAGAGGTCGATTTTTTTCTAAGTCCCTAAATAATTTGGCTTTTGAAATTTTTCTAAGTCCAGCGAAAACTTGATCAAACATCAAAATATCATCTCATGATAGACGGGTCGAAATTTTTTCAAAGTCCCAAATAAATTAATTTTCGAAATTCTGCTAAGTCCAAAAATATCAAATAGAAATGAAAATAAAACATTTGGTGATACACTGTCTAGAAACATAAAAAGTATCATGAATTTCTGCGGCCAATTTTTTAGTTTTTGGAACAAACAAAAAACATGCCATGTTCACAAAAACAGCCCATGATATTTTTAAGTTCGTCCCATGATGCGACTTTCTGCCCGGGAGGTATAGTTTTGAAAGAAATTAAAAGAATCAAGCTTTGTTTTATTCAAAATAAAATTAGGATTATTTTTTTATCTTTGGAATCATATTTTAAAAATATAACAATTTTTTTTGGGCCTGTTAAATTTTAACGATGTTTGTTTATTAGGGTGGATGATTCCCTTGAAAGTTGATAAATACTCCTTTTTGTTTTCTGTTTTCATTTAGAATAAAAATTTCGATTTTGTTAAAAATTATATTATTTTTGCAAAATGTTTATAAATTTAGTTTTTGACAAATGAGCTAAAACCCTTAAAAAATATGTTTAATGGGATAAATGACGCAGAAAATTCAATTTATTTTACTCATTTTGACTGGACAAATCTAGCTTTGATATGAAATTCGATAAAATGTAAAATGATATAACAGAAGCAAATCAGCGAAATCATTTGAGCTTTGTTAGTCGAATATTAAAAGAGCAGTTCAGTAAATGAGAATACGCGTGCCCTACATTTTGTTTCAAAATATATATATTATTGGATGGGCTAATAACCAGGAGGATTTTTTTTGAAAATTGGAAGAATTTTTTTTGTCGCATTCAAATTTAGTAAAGATTTTTTTTACATAATAATACATAATGAAGCATAAAAAGTAGTTTCTGTGATTTAAACATAGAATTTTCAGAATTATTTTAACATTTTTCAAGTTCCGCGAAATTTGCGTGAAATTTGGTGTTTTGAAGTTGAGGTCCCCGTGAAATTTTCAATTTTGGAGCGTGAAAAATCACTAAGCCTACTTATGCTTAAAAAAACTACCTAAAGGAGCAAAATTTGCATTACCTGAAGATATAATTGAACCATTATCATGTTTCTTTAGCATAACAACTGCTTGTAATGCTTGGAAAAACTAATAAACCCTATTCACCTGACATTTGCTGTAATTTTTTAAGTGAGCCTAAGCTGTCTTTTCTTTTAATTATTTTTCTTCAGTGCACTTTTTTTTTTAAATTTTGACGTAATCTAAGAATTTATATGCTAAATATATCTCAAAACAAACCTAACTTTTTGTAGTAATTTGAAATTGTGTATGTGCTGAGCGACATAAACATCAAACAAAATTTTAAACAGTACCTTACCGAGTGTCCCTGACATAAACATTTTTCTATTATCTCTAAGAAAATACATTGTACGCTTTCATATATATATATATACCGTAAAACGGGGTGACTTTGATAGCCGGGGTGACTTTGATAGGTTTGCGATTTTTCCGCAGAATGAAGAGTACAATTAAATTACGCAAGGAATGATTTAGAAACATACTGACCGTGGTAGAGAAGTGTTCAAAGTACCTCAAGAAGAACTTTTCATAAAATTTTGACAAGTTTAAAAAGTTAGTTAACTATAGTTTAGAAAATGTTGATGAAAGTAATTATTTTAAACTTCTCAAAGTGTCATGATTTTCTCAATGAACATGATTTTTGATCGAAAAACAGAATGAATTTTCGGATTCTTTGGACAATTTTCCACTAGGAGAAGGTCAAAAAAGTTTGTAAGTAATAAATAATATGTGTTTTTGAAACACAATTTAAAAAAAATCTCCAAATGTATAGGCAATTTCAGTTGAACAAATTTCATGTAAAATGTGAAAACTTGTGATTCGTGCTTCGAATTCAGTATAAAATGTAATAAAAAACTATTATTTTATAAACAAAACTAGTTTAAACAAATGTCAGGCAAAATGCCGACTTTTTAACAATTTTACCTAAAATTTATATGTAGTTTGCTAAAAAGCTTATACCCTTAGTTAACTAAATATAAACATTGATTTTTTTTTTCTTAAAAACTATATCAGCTACTTTAGTGATGGTACATTTAGCGTAAAAATAAAGTTTGAACATCTTAAATATGATTTTAACAAGAAAAACTATGACTATCAAAGTCACCCCGGAATTAAAACTAAGAATTTTTAACGTAACTATTTTTCTAAACATTATTGAAAAAACTTTTTTCCGAAATAGTTCTTGGACTTTGTGTGGCCTACCCCAGTACATGTTTTAAAAATAAGAATCTTGAGAAAAACCTTACCTGTTGGAAAATATTCTAAAAACAAGTTGAAATCCTATCAAAGTCACCCCGGTTTACGGTATATATATATATATATATATATATATATATATATATATACAGCAATTCCCCACGAAAACAGCATGGAAAAAAACAAAAGTGCTCGGATCGGGCTCAAAATTTTTCTGGGGGTTCCCTGGCCGAAATAATTAGACCCGTATTTTTTTGTTTGGCCATTAGGGTGACCTACGCCGTGTTAGGGTGGTCTAAAAAATGGCCATTTTCGTCGATTTTCGCAAAAACCACTTTTTTCGAAAAATCATAACTCCTCGCCATTTGAACCGATTTCAATTGTCTTATACGCAAATGAAAGGTGATAAGTTGGCCTTTCAAAGAAAAATAATAAGAAGTTTCAAAAATCTAGCCTAACATATGAAAAGGGCGTATGAAACTTTAAAATGCCGTTTTGACGGTGTCTGGACCAAAGAGCCTATGTATGGAAATATTTTTATCGGAATCCCCGGACATTTTTACATGACATACTAAAAAATGGGAGGAGTTCATTAACAGGATTCCGAGATATGATTTTTTGAAAATAAAATCCGTGTTTTTCGACGCGCCGCGCGCAAAAACCGGAGAAAGATAAAATTGGCAAAAAATCAACTTTTTTCACTAAAACTGCGATAACTTTAAAATTTCAGCGATGACCTATACATGTCTGGGTACCAAAAGTTGCGTCTTTTAATTACAAAAATTTTGGTACCCAAACATCTATAGGTCATCGCTGAAATTTTGAAATTATCGCAGTTTTAGTGAAAAAAGTTGATTTTTTGCCAAATTCGTCATTCTCCGGTTTTTGCGCGCGGCGCGTGAAAAAACACGGATTTTATTTTCAAAAAATCATATCTCGGAATCCTGTTAATGAACTCCTCCCATTTTTTAGTATGTTACATAAAAATGTCCGGGGAATCCGATAAAAATATTTCCAGACATAGGCTCTTTGGTCCAGACACCGTCAAAACGGCATTTTAAAGTTTCATACGCCCTTTTCATATGTTAGGCTAGATTTTTGAAACTTCTTATTATTTTTCTTTGAAAGGCCAACTTATCGCCTTTCATTTGGGGAACCCCCAGAAAAATTTTGAGCCCGATCCGAGCACTTTTGTTTTTTTCCATGCTGTTTTCGTGGGGAATTGCTGTATATATATATATATATATATATAAATCAGCCGGACCCTAAGATGACAGATTTCGTGAGTTGCGCGTATTCACCGACAGATGGCATGTGGGCCTCGTGGGAGTCCGCCCATTAAATACGCAACTCAAAATTAGCATGGGAAACAGTTTTTTCGTGACGGTTTTCGCGGCACGCTCACTTCAACTGTTCTACACTAATATTTGAACGTGGCGTATCTCTAATCAAGTTTTTTTAAGAAAATGATTCCAGACTGCTTATTTTGTTATTTTTGTATTTTTGTATTTGTACACCGAAACAAGGCATAAACAATATGTGTTTAAAGTATTCACCATTTTCAAAAGTTTGGCTAGATAATATCGAAGGCCGCCATCTTAGGCCCACTGGGCCCACAAAAAGGGGTACGCTCAGTTTGTATGGGAGCTGTCAACATGCTCCCGGGCTGATAAAAATACTTAAATTAAACTTAAAAAAGTTTTTAGTTTTGTTATTTACGTTCGATGCGCATACGACATTTTCAAATAGATATATAAAGATTTTTTAATTTTCTTATATCATTTTTGTAAGGACAGCTGCCAAATTTGTATGGAAAATTATATGGACAAATGATGCAAAATGGCTTCTTTAGGCATACCGATGGCACCAAAAAATTTTTTAACCGGATTAAAAAATACAAAAAAGAAATCGAATAACCGAAATCTCAGAGAATTGCTCTGTATTTCTCGCAGTGGGCATAGAAACACTTGGTTGAACATTTGATGACCGGATGATACCAACTGAGAGTCAAGTGGCGTAGGTCTTCCGCAATTCTAGTCGTATTGAGTAAAGAGACTTCTTTCCCGCCCAAAACACTATTTTATTATAGTTCCACAGGTCAACTGAAATTGTTTTTTTTTTAAGGAGAACATACGAAACCAATTTAGTTACATTCAACTGCCTGCAATGAATTTGTCAACACAGCCGTATATATATTATCCAAGGCTTTCAGAAATTGATACTGCAGGTAATTTAATAATACGTCAATACAATGTTTGCTTTTTAATGTTTATAGCAGGCCTGCCCAACCTTTTCGGCTCAATTTTCACATTTTTGATCGTCAAAATTACAATTGTTGATTTTGTCATGGTTTCTTTGATGGAATCGGTTCTCAGATGACTAGTGAACATAACTTTACCAAAAGTTTGAAAAAATATTTATACAAGTCGTTTTTATCTACATTTTACGGCAAAAATCAATCCGGCCCGCGGGCCGGACCAATTTTTCACTTAAAACTTCACTTAAAACTAACGACCCGCAAAAATATTTTTTCAAACTTTTATCAAAGTTATGTTCACTGTTCATCTGAGAACCGATTCCATCAAAGAAACCATGAAAAAATCAACAATTGTAATTTTGACGATCAAAAATGTGAAAATTGAGCCAAAAGAGTTGGGCAGGCCTGGTTTATAGGTACTAGAGTTAAAAAAAAAGTTCTTTGCAATTCCACAGATCGAAAATTGATTTTCCGAAAATTGTGCTGTTCTGAATCTTTTGTGTCAGGGGCAACTTTTGGCTTGTGTGTGTGTGCAAAACCAACCGAACGGGACCACGCGGGCGCTTCTTACAAATTGAGTTTTTTCCATGTATTTTAGATTTTTTACAATCTTTACATGCAAATAACTCGCATAGGCATATGAATAGCTTCGGTGACCCATTTCTACGCAGGCTAGCCATAGCTTGAATCGACAAGCCCCGCCCCGCATCAATCGGATTCATACGTTATTTAGAACTTCCGAACCCTTGCCAAGTGGACAAATACCCAGCGCATATATAGTTAGAGCATGAGCATGAGCATGAGAGACCACCCATGGATGCCCCTCCATTGCTGAACAGAACTGTTGTGAATGCGGTTGGGAGGAGGGACAGGCGGGACGGAAAGAGAAGAAACACTGTGCTAGTAACTGACTAAACTATTTAATTCCACTAGTTAATATGTAGCACGAACACTAAGCACAATGTTGTTTCTTCTGATGTTGGTGGTGGAATGACGGATGTTGTTGTTGGTTGCGCGGCAGCTCAGCTGTCAGCGCGCACGACCAGTGTGGTGCAGAACAGGTGACGTCAATCCTGGCGCGCAGTGTTGCCAAGATATGACAAGAACCGTAATATCCTTTCAGCACTACTGATCATAGGCTTCGACGATCTAGTGGTGTTTCCCTTATCAACAGCATGTATGAATGCACCCAGTGGCGTACCAAGGGGGGGGGGCACCAAGCTGATGGGGTGACACCTGACTTGGACGAAGAAAAAAATATAATTGACCTTAAATATGTTCATAAAAAAATCATCAAGTATCCAACTAATATAAACAAAACATACAAGGCGTCATCCATAAAGTATGTCACGCAAAAATCGGCCAAAATTAACCCCCCCTCCCCCCTATGTCACACTTTGTCACACAAGGTTGAACCCCCCCTCAAAAAGTACGTCACATTTTGCCAGACCCCCCCCCCCTTGTTTTCGATGGGATTTTTTATAGCTTTTACATCATTAAACTTTCATAATTTTGGTATTTTTGGCAATTTTATTATGAAAAAAATGTTAAATTATTCTAATTATACATTTTTTAGGATAAACATTGCAATATATTTTTTTTGTATCTTTTTAAAAATAGAAGACCTGGTATAACATTCAAGTATTAAAAAATCTTGAAAACTTGTTTTTCAAAGCTTTGTATCTAATAAGTTCAAACCATTTAAAGCAGTTTTCTTATGAACACCCTGCTTTCAAAGCATTTATTTTTATCAAGCAAGAATTTGCAAAATATTAAAGTTCCAGCTGAAAAAAGTGACTATTTAATAAATTATAATGTGATACCGACATTGGGTCTGGGGGGTGAGTTTGGGTCATACAAAAATGCAGAAATGTGTATGACCCAATCTCACCCCCAGACCCAATGTCACCCCTAATGACGGTACTTCTAAAAAATAGTAATCAAACAATTTTAGAAAAGAGGATTTAATTAAATTGTGAACATTTTAAATTAATATTATGCAATCATAAAAAAAAACCTAGCGTGACGTCACAATCTCAAAAAACCCCCCCTCCCCCCTTCGTCACATCTTGTCACACCTTCGGTAACCCCCCTTCCCCCCCTAAGAGCGTACGTACTTTATGGATGACGCCAAAGTTAAATTTTCTGAAACATTCATTTTAGATGGGGGTGACACCCAAAAGTAACACTCATGTTTTAGAATATGTTTACATAGTAGGGTAGAGTAGTCATCAATAGGCTTAGTGATTTTTCACGCTCCAAAATTGAAAATTTCACGGGGACCTCAACTTCAAAACATAATTCTGAAAATTCTATGTTTAAATCACAGAAACTACTTTTTATGCTTCATTATGTATTATTATGTAAAAAAATCTTTACTAAATTTGAATGCGACAAAAAAAATTCTTCCAATTTTCAAAAAAAAAATCCTCCTGGTTATTAGCCCATCCAATAATATATATATTTTGAAACAAAATGTAGGGCACGCGTATTCTCATTTACTGAACTGCTCTTTTAATATTCGACTAACAAAGCTCAAATGATTTCGCTGATTTGCTTCTGTTATATCATTTTACATTTTATCGAATTTCATATCAAAGCTAGATTTGTCCAGTCAAAATGAGTAAAATAAATTGAATTTTCTGCGTCATTTATCCCATTAAACATATTTTTTAAGGGTTTTAGCTCATTTGTCAAAAACTAAATTTATAAACATTTTGCAAAAATAATATAATTTTTAACAAAATCGAAATTTTTATTCTAAATGAAAACAGAAAACAAAAAGGAGTATTTATCAACTTTCAAGGGAATCATCCACCCTAATAAACAAACATCGTTAAAATTTAACAGGCCCAAAAAAAATTGTTATATTTTTAAAATATGATTCCAAAGATAAAAAAATAATCCTAATTTTATTTTGAATAAAACAAAGCTTGATTCTTTTAATTTCTTTCAAAACTATACCTTTCAAATAAAATAGCACAAAAAAAAATTCGATGTTTGTTATCGCAAAATGTTTTTTTTTGCTAAAATTTTTGTATT
This sequence comes from Culex pipiens pallens, assembly GCF_016801865.2. Lineage (NCBI taxonomy): Eukaryota > Metazoa > Arthropoda > Insecta > Diptera > Culicidae > Culex > Culex pipiens. The sequence continues at coordinate 246,672 of NW_026292821.1, forward strand.
CGTCAAATCTTAAATTTTTTGAAAACTAATGGTTGCAAAACTACTGAACTAGTGTAAAATGCATTTAAAACACTTTTTCCATGCAAATGTTGAAACTATGGCTTGTTATTTCAATATATATATTTTTTATTTATTTTTTTGCCCATATTTGCATTCAATGATTCGAGAAAATTGATAAATTTCTCGAATTTCACGCCGTCTACGAAACCGTCAAAAATCATTAACCTTGTACACGGAACAAAATCCGGCCGGCGGATCCGAAAAAATAATGTGATGAAATCGGAAACATTGATTGTTTGCGAAATCATCGAAAATGTTTTCGATATTGAGAAAAATGCTTCCGCATTTGAAACAAAATGCTTCCGATATCGAAAACATCATGTTGCCGGCGCTCTTCTCTGTCTTGCCCGCCGCAGCCAGTGCGTTACGCAAGTTGTCAGAATCAGCTGCTTCTCGCAAATTTTGAAGTAAACAAACAAAACAAGTCATCGCTTGATCCCAGCCGGCCCGGAACGGTTGTGAAGAGGATTATCAACTGGACCGTGAATTACCGTCACCACCGGCCAAGGCCACCGTCGATTCCCCGCAGGGCTACTTTTAGTGTAAAGGTGCGGGATGATTTGCAGCGGATTCTTGCACAACCAGAAATATTCACATCAAAGAACCGACAGTCGTAAGTATCGAAGAACCCAAAGTGCTCAAAACAAAAACAAATGTGCCAAAGTAATTAAAGTTATCCTTTTCCAGCTCCGTCAAATTCCATCATCAGAATCGTCGAACGCGCTGTCGGTTGCGTTGACCGAGGTCAAGGAACGGAACAAGTAGAATTGGAGTGTCCGGGAGGATTTGGTCCAGTTTAAGGTAGCGTTTTCCAAAATGATTCGTTTGCGGTGGTGGCCAGGGTAGTGGATTTCGTGGCTGCGGCTTTAGGACCGGATCTGCGCAAGAGTAGCCTGCTGGTCATGTGACGATGACATCGACGATTCCAGGGACACCAACAGGAGCATCGGTATTGGCGGCCAGAGGTACTAGTTCTTTCGTCTAATGTTTGGTTTAAATCCCCCGGATAAAACATATAACAGCATGGCAATGTTAATAATCTTTGAATAGCTTTTTTAATCAACTTATGAAATTGGGTACTACCGTCATCAGGGGTGACATTGGGTCTGGAGGTGAGACTGGGTCATACAAATTTCTGCATTTTTGTATGACCCAATCTCACCCCCAGACCCAATGTCGTCCCTGATGACGGTACTTGACTTTACCAAACTTTGTCTATAAGTTGATAAAAAGTCAATGAAATATTCTGATAAAATATAACCCTTCTTTCTGATGAAAAATCACAAAAGCACCTTAGCACCTATTTTCACGAGTTAATCAAATTTTCCCATAGTTACAAGCCCAGTAGCATTAGTAGTATTTATTTTAAAACACCAGAAAAGCAATAATAAAAAATAACAGTGTGTCCTGCTCGTTCCCAATACAAACATTTCGTCTTTGGCCTTTGTCTCGCTTAAAATGTTAAAAACTCAAAAATAAAGTTTGAAGTTTGAAAATTTGCAAAATTTGGGGTTATGTGATAAAGAGTTTATTAAAGTTTGGCCATATCTATTTGATGAACCAAGATTAAAATGGAAAAAAATAAAATTACAAAATTTACTTGGACAAAACTTAAGGCCTTCGCAAATAAAAAAAATGTCTTTTAGGTTTTACTTTTTATCAATGTCAATAGAGGGAGCGTAAAATTATTTAAAAATAATCCCAAAACAAATTAAAAGTTAAACATATGATAATAAAAAAAAATAATCTAGTATGAGGTATTAGTAGGATAAAGGAAAAGTGATAGGGACTCGAAAAAGAACTGTACAGTACATAGAAAAAAAATTAATGCTGGTGGAGTTTTACACTTCCATTGTTCTTATCTTTAAACTAGTTTTTTTTCGCTTATACCCGTCTTTATCAAAATTCTTATTCTAAAATTTTTGCAATTCTCTAAAATTCTAAAATTTAAAAAAATCGAAAATTTTAAAATTCTTAAATTTTAAAATTCTATAATTTTAAAATTCTAAAATTTTAAAATTCTATAATTTTAAAATTCTAAAATTTTAAAATTTTAAAATTCTAAAATTCTTAAATTTTAGAGAATTGCAAAACATTAAAAATTCCAAAACTCCAAAATTCCAAAATTCCAAAACTCCAAAATTCCAAAATTCCAAAATTACAAAATTACAAAATTACAAAATTACAAAATTACAAAATTCCACAATTCCAAAATTACAAAATTCCACAATTCCACCATTCCAAAATTCCAAAATTCCTAAATTTTAAAATTCCAAAATTCAAAAATTCCAAAATTTCAAAATACCAAAATTCTAAAATTCCAAAACTCCAAAATTCCAAAATTACAAAATTACAAAATTACAAAATTACAAAATTACAAAATAACAAAATTACAAAATTACAAAATTACAAAATTACAAAATTACAAAATTACAAAATTACAAAATTACAAAATTACAAAATAACAAAATTACAAAATTACAAAATTACAAAATTACAAAATTACAAAATTACAAAATTACAAAATTACAAAATTACAAAATTACAAAATTACAAAATTACAAAATTACAAAATTACAAAATTACAAAATTACAAAATTACAAAATTACAAAATTACAAAATTACAAAATTACAAAATTACAAAATTACAAAATTACAAAATTACAAAATTACAAAATTACAAAATTACAAAATTACAAAATTACAAAATTACAAAATTACAAAATTACAAAATTACAAAATTACAAAATTACAAAATTACAAAATTACAAAATTACAAAATTACAAAATTACAAAATTACAAAATTACAAAATTACAAAATTACAAAATTACAAAATTACAAAATTACAAAATTACAAAATTACAAAATTACAAAATTACAAAATTACAAAATTACAAAATTACAAAATTACAAAATTACAAAATTACAAAATTACAAAATTACAAAATTACAAAATTACAAAATTACAAAATTACAAAATTACAAAATTACAAAATTACAAAATTACAAAATTACAAAATTACAAAATTACAAAATTACAAAATTACAAAATTACAAAATTACAAAATTACAAAATTACAAAATTACAAAATTACAAAATTACAAAATTACAAAATTACAAAATTACAAAATTACAAAATTACAAAATTACAAAATTACAAAATTACAAAATTACAAAATTACAAAATTACAAAATTACAAAATTACAAAATTACAAAATTACAAAATTACAAAATTACAAAATTACAAAATTACAAAATTACAAAATTACAAAATTACAAAATTACAAAATTACAAAATTACAAAATTACAAAATTACAAAATTACAAAATTACAAAATTACAAAATTACAAAATTACAAAATTATAGTGCGTCCATCCCGGGAATTCCCGGGACAAAAATCCCGGGATTTTTCCAAAACCGAGAATTCCCGAATCCCGGGATTTTTTAGATTTTGTCCCGGGAATTCCCGAAATTGAAAGCAAATCAAATTTTGGTTTGGAAATTCAGATTTGGTTGTGGAAATAGATGAATAGTTGAATACTTAGTACTCAATAAAGGTTTTAAAGCATTAAAATTTGTATTCGGCATGTATCAGCATTAATTTGGCTTGTTTGGGAAAATTGCTGAAATTTTAGTTTACAGATCTGCAAAGTGCCTCACGCTTTAAATATTTTCTATTAAATTTCATTTATTTAAATAAGAATTGGTATTATATTTTCGTATATTCATGACTCTGAACTTGAAAAAAAATTATATTTAATTATTTTTCATCAAAAACCGGCATCTGTAGTAAATCAGGACAAAATTAAGGAATTTAGACAGCTGTTTTATCTTTTTTTTTACATAATGTTCTGATTGTTTTGATTGATTTTAGTTACAACAGGAATAGTACAAAACAATTAGTTCCGTAAACTGGGGTGACTTTGATAGCCCGGGGTGACTTTGATAGGTTTTTCAAATGCCCGTCAAATTAATATCTAAACATTTTGTATGTAAGTATTAAGCTAACCCTTATTATCGAACATATATGCAAAAATGTGACTGTTCTATTTAATGTATCAAAATTAGTGTCCAAATCAAATTTCTATCAATGTCACCCCGGGCTATCAAAGTCACCCCAGTTTACGGTACACCGATTTCAAAATGTATTGCTCTAAAATCTCCTGTATCTATTTAGACTGCAGTCCCGATTATCTCCAGTTGGCAGTAGTGACTTTAATTTTCAAATATGTTTTAATATAAAACATAAAATTCTAAACTTGTCTAAAGTGTTGTCGTTTTTTATTTCTTGTTGTTTTAGACAGTTTCAATGAAATTGTTTAAGCTTTTGTTGTCATGTTATATAAACAAATAAAAAAAAAGAAATATATAAAAAATTGCGGTTCATTTAAATTCCAAAGCACATCAAAGAGCTATTTTTTAATGTATTTTAAGCTATCTTAAAAACTGCTGTCCTTGATAAGATTGAAGTTTAAATTATCACCAATTAACAGTATTGAGCTAATTCTGTAATTTTAGGCTTGAAAAACTTAAAAAATATAATGAAAACATTGATTTTATTACTGCTTCAAAAATTTCCCGGGATCCCGGGAATTCCCGGGATTCCAAAAATATTTTTCCCGTTTCCCGGGAATTTCAAAACCCGGGAAAATTGGACGCCCTACAAAATTACAAAATTACAAAATTACAAAATTACAAAATTACAAAATTACAAAATTACAAAATTACAAAATTACAAAATTACAAAATTACAAAATTACAAAATTACAAAATTACAAAATTACAAAATTACAAAATTACAAAATTACAAAATTACAAAATTACAAAATTACAAAATTACAAAATTACAAAATTACAAAATTACAAAATTACAAAATTACAAAATTACAAAATTACAAAATTACAAAATTACAAAATTACAAAATTACAAAATTCCAAAATTACAAAATTACAAAATTACAAAATTACAAAATTACAAAATTACAAAATTACAAAATTACAAAATTACAAAATTACAAAATTACAAAATTACAAAATTACAAAATTACAAAATTACAAAATTACAAAATTACAAAATTACAAAATTACAAAATTACAAAATTACAAAATTACAAAATTACAAAATTACAAAATTACAAAATTACAAAATTACAAAATTACAAAATTACAAAATTACAAAATTACAAAATTACAAAATTACAAAATTACAAAATTACAAAATTACAAAATTACAAAATTACAAAATTACAAAATTACAAAATTACAAAATTACAAAATTACAAAATTACAAAATTACAAAATTACAAAATTACAAAATTACAAAATTACAAAATTACAAAATTACAAAATTACAAAATTACAAAATTACAAAATTACAAAATTACAAAATTACAAAATTACAAAATTACAAAATTACAAAATTACAAAATTTCAAGATTACAAAATTACAAAATTCCACAATTCCAAAATTACAAAATTCCACAATTCCAAAATTCCAAAATTCCGAAATTTCAAAATTCCAAAATTCCAAAATTCCAAAATTACAAAATTACAAAATTACAAAATTACAAAATTACAAAATTACAAAATTACAAAATTCCACAATTCCAAAATTCCTAAATTTTAAAATTCCGAAATTAAAAAAATCCAAAACTACAAAATTACAAAATTACTAAATTAAAAAATTACAAAATTACAAAATTACAAAATTCCACAATTCCAAAATTTCAAAATTCCACAATTCCACAATTCCAAAATTCCTAAATTTTAAAATTCCAAAATTCCAAAATTCCAAAATTCCAAAATTCCAAAATTCCAAAATTCCAAAATTCCAAAATTACAAAATTCCAAAATTACAAAATTCCAAAATTACAAAATTACAAAATTCCAAAATTCCAAAATTCCAAAATTTCAAAATTCCAAAATTCCGAAATTCCAAAATTCCCAAATTCCCAAATTCCCAAATTCCAAAATTCCAAAACTCCAATATTCCAAAATTCTAAAATTCTAAAATTCTAAAATTCTAAAATTCTAAAATTCTAAAATTCTAAAATTCTAAAATTCTAAAATTCTAAAATTCTAAAATTCTAAAATTCTAAAATTCTAAAATTCTAAAATTCTAAAATTCTAAAATTCTAAAATTCTAAAATTCTAAAATTCTAAAATTCTAAAATTCTAAAATTCTAAAATTCTAAAATTCTAAAATTCTAAAATTCTAAAATTCTAAAATTCTAAAATTCTAAAATTCTAAAATTCTAAAATTCTAAAATTCTAAAATTCTAAAATTCTAAAATTCTAAAATTCTAAAATTCTAAAATTCTAAAATTCTAAAATTCTAAAATTCTAAAATTCTAAAATTCTAAAATTCTAAAATTCTAAAATTCTAAAATTCTAAAATTCTAAAATTCTAAAATTCTAAAATTCTAAAATTCTAAATTCTAAAATTCTAAATTCTAAAATTCTAAAATTCTAAAATTCTAAAATTCTAAAATTCTAAAATTCTAAAATTCTAAAATTCTAAAATTCTAAAATTCTAAAATTCTAAAATTCTAAAATTCTAAAATTCTAAAATTCTAAAATTCTAAAATTCTAAAATTCTAAAATTCTAAAATTCTAAAATTCTAAAATTCTAAAATTCTAAAATTCTAAAATTCTAAAATTCTAAAATTCTAAAATTCTAAAATTCTAAAATTCTAAAATTCTAAAATTCTAAAATTCTAAAATTCTAAAATTCTAAAATTCTAAAATTCTAAAATTCTAAAATTCTAAAATTCTAAAATTCTAAAATTCTAAAATTCTAAAATTCTAAAATTCTAAAATTCTAAAATTCTAAAATTCTAAAATTCTAAAATTCTAAAATTCTAAAATTCTAAAATTCTAAAATTCTAAAATTCTAAAATTCTAAAATTCTAAAATTCTAAAATTCTAAAATTCTAAAATTCTAAAATTCTAAAATTCTAAAATTCTAAAATTCTAAAATTCTAAAATTCTAAAATTCTAAAATTCTAAAATTCTAAAATTCTAAAATTCTAAAATTCTAAAATTCTAAAATTCTAAAATTCTAAAATTCTAAAATTCTAAAATTCTAAAATTCTAAAATTCTAAAATTCTAAAATTCTAAAATTCTAAAATTCTAAAATTCTAAAATTCTAAAATTCTAAAATTCTAAAATTCTAAAATTCTAAAATTCTAAAATTCTAAAATTCTAAAATTCTAAAATTCTAAAATTCTAAAATTCTAAAATTCTAAAATTCTAAAATTCTAAAATTCTAAAATTCTAAAATTCTAAAATTCTAAAATTCTAAAATTCTAAAATTCTAAAATTCTAAAATTCTAAAATTCTAAAATTCTAAAATTCTAAAATTCTAAAATTCTAAAATTCTAAAATTCTAAAATTCTAAAATTCTAAAATTCTAAAATTCTAAAATTCTAAAATTCTAAAATTCTAAAATTCTAAAATTCTAAAATTCTAAAATTCTAAAATTCTAAAATTCTAAAATTCTAAAATTCTAAAATTCTAAAATTCTAAAATTCTAAAATTCTAAATTCTAAAATTCTAAAATTCTAAAATTCTAAAATTCTAAAATTCTAAAATTCTAAAATTCTAAAATTCTAAAATTCTAAAATTCTAAATTCTAAAATTCTAAAATTCTAAAATTCTAAAATTCTAAAATTCTAAAATTCTAAAATTCTAAAATTCTAAAATTCTAAAATTCTAAAATTCTAAAATTCTAAAATTCTAAAATTCTAAAATTCTAAAATTCTAAAATTCTAAAATTCTAAAATTCTAAAATTCTAAAATTCTAAAATTCTAAAATTCTAAAATTCTAAAATTCTAAAATTCTAAAATTCTAAAATTCTAAAATTCTAAAATTCTAAAATTCTAAAATTCTAAATTCTAAAATTCTAAAATTCTAAAATTCTAAAATTCTAAATTCTAAAATTCTAAAATTCTAAAATTCTAAAATTCTAAAATTCTAAAATTCTAAAATTCTAAAATTCTAAAATTCTAAAATTCTAAAATTCTAAAATTCTAAAATTCTAAAATTCTAAAATTCTAAAATTCTAAAATTCTAAAATTCTAAAATTCTAAAATTCTAAAATTCTAAAATTCTAAAATTCTAAAATTCTAAAATTCTAAAATTCTAAAATTCTAAAATTCTAAAATTCTAAAATTCTAAAATTCTAAAATTCTAAAATTCTAAAATTCTAAAATTCTAAAATTCTAAAATTCTAAAATTCTAAAATTCTAAAATTCTAAAATTCTAAAATTCTAAAATTCTAAAATTCTAAAATTCTAAAATTCTAAAATTCTAAAATTCTAAAATTCTAAAATTCTAAAATTCTAAAATTCTAAAATTCTAAAATTCTAAAATTCTAAAATTCTAAAATTCTAAAATTCTAAAATTCTAAAATTCTAAAATTCTAAAATTCTAAAATTCTAAAATTCTAAAATTCTAAAATTCTAAAATTCTAAAATTCTAAAATTCTAAATTCTAAAATTCTAAAATTCTAAAATTCTAAAATTCTAAAATTCTAAAATTCTAAAATTCTAAAATTCTAAAATTCTAAAATTCTAAAATTCTAAAATTCTAAAATTCTAAAATTCTAAAATTCTAAAATTCTAAAATTCTAAAATTCTAAAATTCTAAAATTCTAAAATTCTAAAATTCTAAATTCTAAAATTCTAAAATTCTAAAATTCTAAAATTCTAAAATTCTAAAATTCTAAAATTCTAAAATTCTAAAATTCTAAAATTCTAAAATTCTAAAATTCTAAAATTCTAAAATTCTAAAATTCTAAAATTCTAAATTCTAAAATTCTAAAATTCTAAAATTCTAAAATTCTAAAATTCTAAAATTCTAAAATTCTAAAATTCTAAAATTCTAAAATTCTAAAATTCTAAAATTCTAAAATTCTAAAATTCTAAAATTCTAAAATTCTAAATTCTAAAATTCTAAAATTCTATTATTCTAAAATTCTAAAATTCTAAATTCTAAAATTCTAAAATTCTAAAATTCTAAAATTCTAAAATTCTAAAATTCTAAAATTCTAAAATTCTAAAATTCTAAAATTCTAAAATTCTAAAATTCTAAAATTCTAAAATTCTAAAATTCTAAAATTCTAAAATTCTAAAATTCTAAAATTCTAAAATTCTAAAATTCTAAAATTCTAAAATTCTAAAATTCTAAAATTCTAAAATTCTAAAATTCTAAAATTCTAAAATTCTAAAATTCTAAAATTCTAAAATTCTAAAATTCTAAAATTCTAAAATTCTAAAATTCTAAAATTCTAAAATTCTAAAATTCTAAAATTCTAAAATTCTAAAATTCTAAAATTCTAAAATTCTAAAATTCTAAAATTCTAAAATTCTAAAATTCTAAAATTCTAAAATTCTAAAATTCTAAAATTCTAAAATTCTAAAATTCTAAAATTCTAAAATTCTAAAATTCTAAAATTCTAAAATTCTAAAATTCTAAAATTCTAAAATTCTAAAATTCTAAAATTCTAAAATTCTAAAATTCTAAAATTCTAAAATTCTAAAATTCTAAAATTCTAAAATTCTAAAATTCTAAAATTCTAAAATTCTAAAATTCTAAAATTCTAAAATTCTAAAATTCTAAAATTCTAAAATTCTAAAATTCTAAAATCTAAAATTCTAAAATTCTAAAATTCTAAAATTCTAAAATTCTAAAATTCTAAAATTCTAAAATTCTAAAATTCTAAAATTCTAAAATTCTAAAATTCTAAAATTCTAAAATTCTAAAATTCTAAAATAAAATTCTAAAATTCTAAAATTCTAAAATTCTAAAATTCTAAAATTCTAAAATTCTAAAATTCTAAAATTCTAAAATTCTAAAATTCTAAAATTCTAAAATTCTAAAATTCTAAAATTCTAAAATTCTAAAATTCTAAAATTCTAAAATTCTAAAATTCTAAAATTCTAAAATTCTAAAATTCTAAAATTCTAAAATTCTAAAATTCTAAAATTCTAAAATTCTAAAATTCTAAAATTCTAAAATTCTAAAATTCTAAAATTCTAAAATTCTAAAATTCTAAAATTCTAAAATTCTAAAATTCTAAAATTCTAAAATTCTAAAATTCTAAAATTCTAAAATTCTAAAATTCTAAAATTCTAAAATTCTAAAATTCTAAAATTCTAAAATTCTAAAATTCTAAAATTCTAAAATTCTAAAATTCTAAAATTCTAAAATTCTAAAATTCTAAATTCTAAAATTCTAAAATTCTAAAATTCTAAAATTCTAAAATTCTAAAATTCTAAAATTCTAAAATTCTAAAATTCTAAAATTCTAAAATTCTAAAATTCTAAAATTCTAAAATTCTAAAATTCTAAAATTCTAAAATTCTAAAATTCTAAAATTCTAAAATTCTAAAATTCTAAAATTCTAAAATTCTAAAATTCTAAAATTCTAAAATTCTAAAATTCTAAAATTCTAAAATTCTAAAATTCTAAAATTCTAAAATTCTAAAATTCTAAAATTCTAAAATTCTAAAAATTCTAAAATTCTAAAATTCTAAAATTCTAAAATTCTAAAATTCTAAAATTCTAAAATTCTAAAATTCTAAAATTCTAAAATTCTAAAATTCTAAAATTCTAAAATTCTAAAATTCTAAAATTCTAAAATTCTAAAATTCTAAAATTCTAAAATTCTAAAATTCTAAAATTCTAAAATTCTAAAATTCTAAAATTCTAAAATTCTAAAATTCTAAAATTCTAAAATTCTAAAATTCTAAAATTCTAAAATTCTAAAATTCTAAAATTCTAAAATTCTAAAATTCTAAAATTCTAAAATTCTAAAATTCTAAAATTCTAAAATTCTAAAATTCTAAAATTCTAAAATTCTAAAATTCTAAAATTTTAAAATTCTAAAATTCTAAAATTCTAAAATTCTAAAATTCTAAAATTCTAAAATTCTAAAATTCTAAAATTCTAAAATTCTAAAATTCTAAAATTCTAAAATTCTAAAATTCTAAAATTCTAAAATTCTAAAATTCTCAAATTCTCAAATTCTAAAATTCTAAAATTCTAAAAGTCTAAAAGTCTAAAAGTCCAAAAGTCCAAAAGTCCAAAAGTCCAAAAGTCCAAAATTCCAAAATTACAAAATTACAAAATTCCACAATTCCAAAATTACAAAATTCCACAATTCCAAAATTCCAAAATTCCGAAATTCCAAAATTCCAAAATTCCAAAATTCCAAAATTCCAAAATTCCAAAATTCCAAAACTACAAAATTCCAAAATTACAAAATTCCTAAATTTTTAAATTCCAAAATTCAAAAATTCCAAAACTACAAAATTACAAAATTACTAAATTAAAAAATTACAAAATTACAAAATTACAAAATTACAAAATTCCACAATTCCAAAATTTCAAAATTCCACAATTCCACAATTCCAAAATTCCTAAATTTAAAAATTCCAAAATTCCAAAATTCCAAAATTTCAAAATTCCAAAATTCCAAAATTACAAAATTACAAAATTCCAAAATTACAAAATTCCCAAATTCCCAAATTCCCAAATTCCAAATTCCAAAACTCCAATATTCAAAAATTCTAAAATTCTAAAATTCTAAAATTCTAAAATTCTAAAATTCTAAAATTCTAAAATTCTAAAATTCTAAAATTCTAAAATTCTAAAAGTCTATAAGTCCAAAAGTCCAAAAGTCCAAAAGTCCAAAAGTCCAAAAGTCCAAAAGTCCAAAAGTCCAAAAGTCTAAAAGTCCAAAAGTCCAAAAGTCCAAAAGTCCAAAAGTCCAAAAGTCCAAAAGTCCAAAAGTCCAAAAGTCCAAAAGTCCAAAAGTCCAAAAGTCCAAAAGTCCAAAAGTCCAAAAGTCCAAAAGTCCAAAAGTCCAAAAGTCCAAAAGTCCAAAAGTCCAAAAGTCCAAAAGTCCAAAGTCCAAAAGTCCAAAAGTCCAAAAGTCCAAAAGTCCAAAAGTCCAAAAGTCCAAAAGTCCAAAAGTCCAAAAGTCCAAAAGTCCAAAAGTCCAAAAGTCCAAAAGTCCAAAAGTCCAAATGTCCAAAGTCCAAAAGTCCAAAAGTCCAAAAGTCCAAAAGTCCAAAAGTCCAAAAGTCCAAAAGTCCAAAAGTCCAAAAGTCCAAAAGTCCAAAAGTCCAAAAGTCCAAAAGTCCAAAAGTCCAAAAGTCCAAAAGTCCAAAAGTCCAAAAGTCCAAAAGTCCAAAAGTCCAAAAGTCCAAAAGTCCAAAAGTCCAAAAGTCCAAAAGTCCAAAAGTCCAAAAGTCCAAAAGTCCAAAAGTCCAAAAGTCCAAAAGTCCAAAAGTCCAAAAGTCCAAAAGTCCAAAAGTCCAAAAGTCCAAAAGTCCAAAAGTCCAAAAGTCCAAAAGTCCAAAAGTCCAAAAGTCCAAAAGTCCAAAAGTCCAAAAGTCCAAAAGTCCAAAAGTCCAAAAGTCCAAAAGTCCAAAAGTCCAAAAGTCTAAAAGTCTAAATGTCAAAAGTCAAAAGTCTAATAGTCTAAAAGTCTAAAAGTCTAAAAGTCGCAAAATCGTAAAGTAGTTTTAATATCGTTAAGCCGTAAAATCTTAAAGTCTAAAATTCTATCGATATTTTTTCTAAATTTTTATTTTTTTTGTTTCAGAGTTCATAAATTCTTTAATTTTGAATTTATAAAATTCAAATCAAATCAAATTATTCGCTCTACAGCATTGCCTTGGAGCGTTCTCGATTACGAGATTCCTACTCGAAACTAGGTGCCCGTAGGCTTGATCCACCCCGGGATTCGAACCGACGATCTTTGGAATGTGAGTCCAACTACCTACCAGCGACTCCACCGGGACAGGACCCAGGGAGACGGCTCCTACACCTGGACTGAGCTAACGACCTAACCTTTTTTTAGGTTAGTCCGGGGCCAACATTTACTTTCCGTCCGACGGAAGGCGTGATTAGACAAATCTCGTTTCGAAAAAATGCCACCGGGACCATCTGGGATCGAAGCCAGGCCGACTGGGTGAGAAGCAGCCACGCTTATCCCTACACCATTATTGAACCTTTAAATTTATTTTAATTTTCTTTTATAATATTTTAAAATTATTTCATTTTTGTGTTATATTTTCCAGTCTACGCATCGCGATTACAGAGTGTGTTCGGCAATCGCTTTGACAGAAGTGGTCCGACTGCTGTCAGAGATTGTGTCCCGCCAGCCGGGCGTCCGGATCGAGGGGCTCGTTCCAGGCGGACGATCTTCTAACGAGGAGCCGATCTTCGAGGTGAAAATAAGGATTTGGAACCGCAATCGTGGCTTAGGCGCTTTCGTGTCAACTCACTGCGCGGTGCCATCGAACTGAGTCTAAATCCGGCACTGGACATCAACCAGATCGACGGACCGAGCACGTTGCACGCTTCTCCTCCTCCAACTGCAACCGCCGGAACTCACGTCACGGGGAGCACCATACCAACGGAATCGACGGCGCCCAGCAGTATCCAGCTGCAGCACGGACATCAAGGCAGATTTGTCCTGCCAGATAAGACAATTCGACTTATTCGAAGTAGTATGCCGTAGTTAACAATCAACGCAATTTCCTAATTTATTATCGAAATATGAATAAATAAATAAAAAGTAAAACTTCTTCTTCTTCTTATTTCCATCCAAATTTCGAATAGCAACGGTCAATTCAAAAAAGTAAACATTGAAGTGGCTGCGTGCTGCGTGCTTTTGGCGGGTAGGCGTTACTGCGTTACGTTTGCGATATCGAAAATCACCGTTTGCGATTTTGGAAGCAATGCTTCCTGCTGACGGGTGCAAACTGAGATTTGCGATTTTTAGAGCGAATCGAAAGCAAAGTTTGCGATTCCGCAAACCGGATTTTCTTCCGTGTATTAGAGCAATTCTCTGAGATTTCGGTTATTCGATTTTTTTTTGTATTTTTTAATCTGGCTGAAACTTTTTTGGTGCCTTCGGTATGCTCAGAGAAGCCATTTTGCATCATTAGTTTGTCCATATAATTTTCCATACAAATTTGGCAGCTGTCCATACAAAAATGATATGTGAAAATTCAAAAATCTGTATCTTTTGAAGGAATTTTTTGATCAATTTGGTGTCTTCGGCAAAGTTGTAGGTATGGATATGGACTACACTGAAAAAAAAATGATACACGGTAAAAAAAATTTTGGTGATTTTTATATTTAACTTTTTGTCACTAAAACTTAATTTGCAAAAAAACACTATTTTTAATTTTTTTTTTATTTTTTGATATGTTTTAGAGGACATTAAATGCCAACTTTTCAGAAATTTCCAGAATGGGCAAAAAATCTTTGACCGAGTTTGAATCACTACAGATTTTTTCAAAAAATCGAAATATTGGTCGCAAAAATGTTGCAACTTCATTTTTCGATGTAAAATCAAATTTGCAATCAAAAAGTACTTTAGTGAATTTTTGATAAAGTGCACCGTTTTCAAGATATAAGCATTTTTAGGTAACTTTTTTGAAAATAGTCGCAGTTTTTCATTTTTAAAAAATAGTGCCCATGTTTGCCCACCTTCACGGGATTTCGCGGAAAAAGCCAAATTTCGCGGATTTCACGCTGTCCGCGAAATCGTGAAATTTCACTAACCCTAGTCATCAATGAGACACGGGGAACAATGATCAAATGGCTCTCACAAGTCGTAGTTTCAACCAATCAGGCTCATATTTGGGGGAAAGGTGTGTCTACTGGATACACGTCTGCCATATAAGTGGCTTTGGTTATGGACGCTCCCTTGAAAAGTAATTCATAAATGTTTGATTGTGGGGTGTAAAAGTAAATCATGGACAAAACATACTTTTTCGCTCGTAGGCTGCCATTTACACCAAAACTAATATTTCTTCAAATGTCTTTCGACGTTCCATAGGGATTAAGTTGGGCTACAATGTCCTTTCATTAGATTTGGCCAAAATTTAGAATACACCCAGAATCCAGGACTTTTCAGCTCATGGGTAACAATGAGACACTTTGATTTTTCTTCAATAAACTTTTCAAAATCGATGGAAATCTTTCAAAACATGAATTAAAAGTGATTTTTGGCATATTTATAGAGTTTAAACTTCATTTAACCAAAAATACAAAGTTATTTGGTATTAATATATGGATTTTACAAAATTTAAATACTTTTTAGTGAAACTTTTGTTATTAAAAATTTCATGTTGGCAAAATTGCTCTAAAATGTTCAAGGCAAGTCACCTGCAATGGAACAATACAAAAACATGATTTTTTGCTAGAAAAATGTTGATTTTCGTAGAGTGTCTCATTGTTCCCCAGCTGTCTCATTGTTCCTGCCAAGTGCGTCTACAATGAGACAGTTGAATAACTCTGGCTGTAGATATCGGATCGATCTCATATTTTGGTCAATGATAGAACACATTAAAAGAAAGATAATGCAACTAAAAGCTCATTAAGACATGCTGATGAAAAAATTAGAAAAATCGTTGAAAGTTGAAAACCAAAAGTGTCTCATTGATGACTACACACAAAGAAAAAATACTCTAAATTTAAAAAGATCGTTCGTTGGATTAAAAGTTCGCGTTGGTGAATATTCGTAGAAAGTTCAAACTTTTTAATTTAAACCATCAATACGGCTATCCGTTCTTACGTAAAACAGGATCAACGACTTTGGGACACAAAACTCCCCGAAATCGAACTAATGTTGAACACAACCACGCACTCCGCGACAGGATTTACGCCGTTTTTTATCACACACGGGCATGAATTGTCCGAACGTGGGTCAGATCATCAGCTGATGAGGCACAACGAAAGTCTAACTGAGGAAGAAAAAGAATCCCGTAGAAAGGAAATGTTTTCAAAATTGTATGACCTTGTACGTCAAAATTTAGAAAAAGCTAGTGAATCATCTCGTCACAACTACAATTTGCGTTCGCGGAAATTTGCCAAGTCATTCGCCGTGGGACAGTTAGTTTATCGGAATAATATGAAGCAATCTAGCGCAATTGATCACTACAACTCGAAATATGGTCCACAATATCTCCCCTGCAGAATCAGAGCGACGAAAGGATCGTCGTCATATGAATTAGAAGATCTTGATGGAAAGAACTTAGGAATTTGGCCGGCTGTTCATCTCAAGCCTGGATAATCTCATTCACAACACCTTTGGATTTGTTGAGTTTTTTTTATTTACCTAAAATAAAGAGCAAAATGGTGCAATTTGTTAAGATAGTTATTAATTTCACTTAGTTTAATTCTACATCCTCGCGCCATGCAGAACATTGTTTTGATTTAGATTTATGTTTTCTTTCGCTCAAGTCAAATGGACAAAAGAAAGCTTTGACGTTTCATTTACGCCCGCAACCCAAGTGGCAAATTTAGATATATTACGTTACGATACCAACATTTCATAAGAGATTATCAGTGCTAAAGTTTTTCCTATTTATAGGGAGTAAAAAAATGCTTAAATATGTAAACTAATGTCAATTGTAATCAACCCTTGATATACCACAAGGATAATAGACTAAGAATAATTGTTATCCTACGTGCGTCACTAGGAAAACAACTTTAAATAGGGCCCTAGAATAGTTTAAAATTACCTTGACTGCAGACAGGGTGAAACTAAATATATATAATTATAAAACAACATAAATTTTGGCGGAATTCAAATTTAGCCAGTAGAATGTTTTTCCAAAAAGAGAAATATAGCTCGTTTCTTCACCTAGGATAAAATAATAATTTAAAGTAAGTTTACTTGGTCAGCAATCCTGACAGAAAATAAAATGAGTTGATAAGAATTTCTAAATGGTTGTGGGGATCGACATCTTTTATCTGATGAACCCTGTTCTTTTGGAGTTTGATTGTAAAATCGATACATAATGATCAATACAATTGTTCGCACAACTCGTCCAGACTGAAAAAATCAAGTGATTTTTAGTCGGTCTAGGGGAGAAATGTAACCTTTCTCAATGTTCCATCTGGTTTAAAATTAAAACACGGTAAATGAGAACAAATGAAATATTAAAATCCCTTCTCCAATCCTTTCCATTAGCTGGTATTGAGCCCTACATGAGATAAAAATAAAAATAAAAACAAGATTTAAAATACCTATATCTGGCTATAAACATCCTTAAACGATAAGTTGATCCACCCTATTCCCAACAAAATGCCAGCTAGAAATACCCCCCAACCTTACTCCTCCAATTATGCCCGCTCGACCAAAACGTCACCGTGACAGACGTCGCTTTGGGTGGAATAAGCACGTGACGACGGCGACGACGACGAGGACGATGACGAGGAGGAGGCTGCTGGGTATATAAGCGCCGTCGTGCGACGTTGGCGCTCTCTTTTCGGTAATCAATCATCAACCCGTACACGACGAATTGATTTACCCGAGTTTCTTTTTACCGCGATATAGGTAATCAACCCTAAACGTACCGTCCGCGTGTTCCCCAGTGAAACCAGTATCTGCATCTGAAGTGACCTCTAAGTTTGAGGCGGCCTGTGCTCATGGTTTGACACCTCGACACCGGTCTCGATCCCTCCTGCACTGCGGACGGGTACTTCCGGCGTGACCAGGCGGTTCACGTCTCCATCTTCCGCTACCACGCCCGGAAATAGTCGACAACTGACGCCGCTTCCAAGCCTCCCCGAGTGATCATCTGCATCGTTCACCGGTACTTCCGGTTGTCTGCTATCGCCCGGCGTGGCCATTGACTTTGCCCCGAGTGCAAGCCGGCAGCGGAAGACACATTCGGCCTGAGGATCGCCGTCATCTTTACTTCGTGCTCCTGAGGCTCCGGAGGGAGCCATCATCTACTTCTGAGGCGGCCACCATCATCGTCGTCACCGTGCTACTATCCAAGTAAGTCCGTAGGAGAACATCGCCCAGTTCTCCGAGCCAGAGGACGCAGCTGATCGGGTCGCCAGCCGGTGGACAGTCCGTAGGGCTGCATCGTGCTCGATCAACGTGGTGAGTCCGTAGGGGCCAAGCTACCTCCCCGAGCAAGTGGACGCCATCGACAGCTGTTCCGACACGTGGGCTGGGACGTCACCGGACGTCGCCCTCCGAGGATCATCCCGTGTCCAAAGCCCTCACCCGGTCGGGTTGGAGGCCAAGCGGGCCCGCTTGGCGCCGTTACGGCGACGTGGAGGACGGGTGTGTAAATTGGGTGAGATCCCCTCCGTTAAAACCCTATTCCCTACCCCCACATAATAACAAAACTTTGTAAAAATGTATGAATATAAATTTATTTTCTTACCATCTAATTTTTTAACTTTTTTTCACTAACTCTGGTTAGTGTGCACCCTGAGAAACCCTTAAGTAGTTTCAGAAGGAAGGCCACAAAAGTGTCGACTGCCCAGCAAAGAAGAAACAACACAGTGAGAATGCGAATGTTGCTGGCTCGAGCGAGCGCAACAGTGTTTGTTTTGTTGGTGTGCGCGGGGCTGAGCCGCAAAAAAAGCAGCGGCAAGTGAAGTGATTCCTGGACTCGGGAGCGTCCGATCACCTGGCGCGGGATAAACAGCTGTTTACGGACCTGCGTCGACTATCGGAGCCGATCGAGATCGCCGTGGCTAAGAATGGTCAGTCTGTTGTTGCGGAGCACTGCGGTACTATGAAAATGAAGGCGTTTGTGAATGGACGATCGATTGAGTGCACAGTGAAGAACGTTTTGTTTACACCGCACCTGCGGCACAATCTGCTGTCTGTTGTGCGGATCGAGCAGGCCGGAATGCGTGTTGTTTTTGAGAACGGAAAAGCTCAAATTTACCGTGGAAACGAGCTGATCGTGTGTGGTGCTCGTCGGAACAGTTTGTACGAGATGGATTTTCGTACTGTCGATCGGGAAAAGATGTTGTTGTGCGAT
Organism: Culex pipiens pallens; assembly: GCF_016801865.2. Lineage (NCBI taxonomy): Eukaryota > Metazoa > Arthropoda > Insecta > Diptera > Culicidae > Culex > Culex pipiens. Next base: position 265,560 of record NW_026292821.1, read on the forward strand.
CGTGCACAAACAGAGCATAATTTGATTGCTCTCGCTGAATGTTACATGGTGTCAACCTCGAAGCAGATCGTTGGCAGAAAGTGCAAGAAAACGATCATTTGCGACACGTGCGGTGCAGGTAAACAAACACCGTGTGGAACTTGGGTTGAACCCAGTCGAGAAGATGTCGGGTACGAAGCCGGTGAACGGGTTGAAGTCGGGCTGGAAAGAAAGCAGCAGAATTTGGTGCGTCCGATTGCTGCCGATGCTGATGAACCTGGTGGTGATCCCGCTGAAGAAGAATTTGGCCGTTGGGACGAAGAACCTGAAACTGAGCCGAATGATCGAGAAGAAGAAGAATCCGGAACAGCTGGTGCAGATGCAGAACCGGGCCGTGGACGCGGATTCGCCTTGTTTGCTACGAGTTACATCGACAACATCACGCAAACGATTGCTGAGAGGACGAAACCGGACGAGGTGATTGATTCGTTGGGGTGCAACAAAAAATGTTCTTTGACGATGCTCCCAATCGCTCGCACACCGGTCACCTGCAAGTGGAGTCGTTGGAAGCGAGGTGACGGAGTTGTGGCTGACAAGTACGAGACGAACCGGAACGTGCCGGCTGGTGTTTTCGTTGGATCATCAAAAAGAAGAAGAACGCGCAGCCAGATGGACTTCAGCAGGGGAACGCCCCGAGGTGTTGGCTGCGTCGATTGCTGTGTGGAAGTGTAGACGGGATGCTTCGGATTGTCCGGAGAGTTGGAGCTACTGTTTTTGTAGTTGAGATGGTGCTGTGGTTGAGCAGGGGTATTGAAATAACAACCACTGCCCCCCCCTCTTTTGCTGCGCTACTGCGCTTGACGTGAGTGACGTGCTCTTCCAGCTGTCACAGTCTGTTTATATAAATAAATGTCTTTTTCAACCGCTTTGACTGTACGCACGCGTTTTCGTCGTTCCTCCTGTAAGCCATCCGAAACCTCTTGATGTAAGGGGTTGAACGTGATGCCGGAAGTGTTTGTTTTGATTTGCGTTTGTTCGGAGAGGAATAGAAATTGCCGCAGCTGGAAGGAAAACATTGCTGTTTATGCCAACACGACAACACGGAAGAGGCCAGTGAATTCCCGCAGCAAAACAGAGGACACTAGCTTGTCGGAAGGCATTTCCGGCATTCCGGGGAATATCGGCAATTGGCTGTTGATCGCGGCAGGCTCCTGTTCAAAAGGTGAGCTTTTTCTTTGTCATCCAATGCAATAAAATAAGTTCCCCTCCCAGTTTTCGTTTACCAAAGGGACAAATTCCTCGGGTTAGTTTTCAAAGAGCGGTGAGTACTTATTTAGAAAGCAATGTTCCGATCGATCTCAAAAGAAAACAACAATCAAAAGTCGTTTTTTGACGAAATTAGCAATTTAGTGTTGGAAGTGCGTCCTTTTGAAAATCGTTTGGAGTTTTACGAAAAATGCGACCAGATTTTAATACCATCCCTTTACAGATATGCAACGAAACATAACCACAGCGCTCACTCGGAGTCGGTGGAGCTGAATCTTTCTGGATGAGGATAGAGGATTTACGTTATAAAACAAAATCAGATAAGTATTTTTATTTTCATAATGCATGATTATATTTTTATAAGCCATGATTTCTCTAAGCAAAAAGTATGCAGGGCACTTTTACAAAAAAAAGATCTTTTCGACGATCAATCGCAGCACTTTGACAATCTTTCACAGGTTCTTGAAGGCGTTTTCAATCGAAATAGAGTAATATGAAAATAAACTAATAGAAAGTTATCAAGCAAGTTTCCATCAGAAGTTTTGCAAAAAAAGTTATTTAAATAGTGGAAAAGACAAATTGGATGGGAAAGGACCGAATAATACACCATGCGAAGTTGAGAATTCGATCCCTTTTCCATCAAATTTTGAAAAACTTCTTGAAAAACATAAAATGGATTGAAACTTGCTTGCCTAACTCTGTGTATTACTCTGTTTCATTCGAAAACGTCTTTTAAACGCTGTAATTTAACGTCAATGTCAAACTTTCAGACCTCCATCGTATTTTAAATTTTGAATTGATACTTTGTGATTGTTCTCTTTCACAGAACCACCAACCGGATTGCATGGCCTAAAAACAAAAATACAGTCTTCAAAAAGCAGAAATTACCAACTTTAAGCAAAATTAAGTCATTCCACCGCTGTGAAGCCGTTTAAGTAATGTGTTAAACGGATGTTAGGATTCTTCAGTTAACTTAAGGTATGTTAAAAAAATATTACTTCCAAGTGATCTTATCACTGAAAATATTAATTCATATCAGTTTGAATAGGGCACTTAGTTATTATTAACGTAAATTTTTCATAGATTTTATACCATTTGTAAAATCCGACAAAATGTATACTGGGAGCATCAAAAATGAACTAAAAACTAACCTAGAAGCACTGACGAACTGACGTGCCACCAGGAACAAATTTGTCGATCATTTTTGACCGCACACTGTTTCTTTTTCCTTCTACTATTCTCTTCTTCGGCGATTGTCAGAATTCAAGTTTGACGATTTGTCACATCAGCTGTTTCCTTGCCGTGGAGGATTCTGGAACAAAAAGTGAAAATAGCGGCTAAGAGTTGGAATGGAAGTGTACCGTAAAGTCTAAAGAAAAGCCTAATTTGGAAGTTTATAGAAAATTCTTGCCTCATTTCACATTAAATAATGCAAGATTTGCAAAATATTCATCGTTTAGTTCAGAATTTGCAAAAGTTTTTAGGCTTCAATATGTTTTCCCCCATTTTCATTTGTTGTTCCTGAAAGTTTCTCAGCCAGTGCAGCTGCGCATCTGTCAAATCGTCTGTTTGACAATCGCCGATCGCTGAGGGTGAGTGAGAAGGAAGATAGGAAAGTGCGGTCAAGTTTGGATTCGGGGTGGCACGTCAGTTCGTCAGTGCTAGAAGTCTATGACATTGCGTTAAATTTCAATATAGATTTTTGGGTTTTCGATACAGATATACTGACTCTTATTTTTCAATCTGGCAACCCTGCTGGTTTTGAAAAGACGACCCAGTGCCAGTCGACATTCGCGACCTTCGCGACATTCGCGCACGCAAGCTGTCAAACTGCAAAAAATCCTTCACCAGCTCGCTGAGCCAATTTTTTTTCGTGAAAATTTCGTGCTTTGTGTGCTAGTTTTGTATCACACATCCGTCATCAATGCCTGCCATCGCCAGTGAATTGTGCTTCGTAGGATCGTGGACATCCGTGGTGCAGATTCGCAGCCAAAAGGTAAAATTCCGCTCAGACGGAGTTGCGGTCTAAAAAAAACCTTTTTGTGTTGGTTGCTGCAGGGGGTTTGAAGAAGGGTAAGCAAAAAATCTGATCAAATTTGTTTTTTTTTCAGTTGTGGCCGATTCGTTGCATGCCAACATCGGATCATCTTCGCAGGGCTTGGGTGGTGGACGACACTGGAGCTGTGACAAACACGAACGACGGAGCCACAATCCTACGACTGCTTAAAGTTGATCATCCGGTCTCGAAGGTGCACTGTCCAAGTTGCAGGGCGTGACGTTCTGTGATCGAACCATCAGCATCGCCGCCAAGCTGCTGAAGAACCTAAAAGATTCACAACACTCGATTATCCATCAGGCTATCGGCTGGTAATAAATTTGACGCATTGAAGTGTGGTGGCCAAGCGAGTGCTCGAAGGCAAAAGTGGTTGCCGGAGGTCGAGCTTCCACGAGCAGCAGGCCATGGCCGAAAATCACTGCTGGTGATTCCAAAAACCTTCGCTAGAAAAACGCTGCCAAGGACGTCACCAATCTCATGAACAATGAACATGCTGTGCTGTGGGCCTGCCTCAATTCCAGCCAGATTTAAATCGACCTAACCCAGTTCCATCGTAACAATCGGATTTTGTTTAATTCTACAGGTGTGCTTTACTTTTCCTCTACTTTTCATAGCTTTTTTGGGTCTAAATACCTACTGATGATCATTATTCTTTTTTACAGTCGGTAACACGAAATTGTGGCTTTTTCAAGCTGAAGATGGGCAATCGTGGCAGCAGCTAGCCCAAATTAGCAAGCCCGCTCGTCGCTGGGGAGAAGTGCAGCAAGGAAGGACTCATAAGACGACATCGTCACTTCAAATTATTACCCAGACCCGGATGTCCGTGCAGCACGCCGACCGGCCTGCCGTGGCCTACCGACGAAGTACCGTTCTGTCTGTTCCGGGCATGCTGCTGCTGGAGATATGCGCGAGGTCACATGATCACTATCTTACACACAAAAAAATATTTCCGAATGTTACATCATTTATGATGTAACACTTTTGCACGTCATTAAACATTTAAATTTAAATTCAATTTGATGTTAATTTGCAACAAATTATACATAAAAACATGATTTTACGTGCGATTCAACCGTTTACGTCGAACCTCAAGTTTACATCAACTGAGTTTACATGTGAGCAATTCTCTACCAAAACCGGAAATGGATTTTATTCGTATTTTTTGATTTGACTCAAACTTTGTGGAGGCCTTCCCTATGACCAAATATGCTATTTTGTGTCATTGGTTCACCCATACAAGTCTCCATACAATTTTGGCTGCTGTCCATACAAACATGGTATGTAAATATTCAAACAGCTGTAACTTTTGAGTGAATTTTCTGATCAATTTGGTGTCTTCGGCAAAGTTGTAGGTATTGTTGAGGACTTTTGAGAAAAAAATAGGTACACGGAAAAAAAAATTTGCAGATTTTTTTATCAACTTTTTTTTCACTAAAACTCAATTTCCCAAAATACGTATTTTTTGATTTTCGAGATTTTTTGATATGTTTTAGGGGACAAAAATCCGCATCTTTTGAGCCATAGAGAAACATGGTCAAAAAATCTGCCGCCGAGCTATGAATTTTTGAAAAAATAGTGATTTTTGGAAAAAATCGAAGTTTCATGCGAAAACAAGTTTGACATTATTTTTTAATGCAAAATTGAATTTGCAATCGAAAAGTTCTTTACAGATTTTTTGAAAAAGGGCTCCGTTTTCAAGATATAGCCACCGGAATTTTGATTTTAACGAAATATTTGCAGTTTTCATTTTTTAAATATAGTGACCATGAGTGACCATTTCTAAAAATATTTTTTTTGAAAAGTTCAGAAAATTTGCTATAAAATTGTCTAAGAGACATTGAAGATTGGACCTCTGGTTGCTGAGATACAGCGGCTTAAAGAAAAAGAAACACGAAAATAGAAGTTTTCTAAGTCTCACCCAAACAGCCCACCATTTTCTAATGATGATATCTCAGCAATTAGTGATCCGATTTTCAATGTTAAGGTGCAAGTAAATGTGGGGGATTTTCGAACATGGTAAGGTTTTTTCTCAAATCTTATTACATGCAAAATTCAAGTACTCTTTGCTGAACATTTTGCACTAAAAAAGTTTTTGAAATTTTTTTGTAATGCCGGGAAACTCTCTTCGACAACTTTGACTCAAAATATCTCCTAATAGTTGTTAGAAAAGGTACCTTTTTTACGACATACGAAATTCGAGCAACTCATCCTCTACATTTTGTTCTTTGGGACCAAATCTCTAGGATGAATAGGTTTTGAGAAACTCTCTTAGACAAATGCAAACTTTTGAAAATTTGCATCATTTCTGGTGTTTGTTTGTTTGTGTGTGCGCGCATCTCATGGCCTGCCTCCAACGCGCGTTCACAGCCGCCCGCCGGCAGCGCACCTCGCTGGTCAGCAGGAGTGTTGTTGTTCAAGCCATGCGTGACTTTACTGATGTTGCGCGGTGGGAGAAGTTTGGTGATAAATTAATAAATATTTTTTTTTTCGTTTTTGTTTCTTTTGATAGATTATGATGTAGTATACTGTATAGTATATTTTTTTAAAATGTTTTGCGACTGTGGTGTGGCCAGCCAAACAAATGGTTATGATTTCTAAGCGCTTTGGATGAAAAAGCATGGGAGCAAGCTTGTAATTATTTTCAAAAGGTTGGTCATCCATGAACCCCAAAACCTTTTTTGGACCGTTCTGGCCACTTTGGAACCAGTTCCCGGTACTCC
>NW_026292821.1:271680-299461 GCF_016801865.2 Culex pipiens pallens
ACGGGGTTGGGCACAAGGTTGATCCGTAGCGCATTGGATTTACTTCCGTAAATATTCCGTAAATATCGTAAATATAGGTAAATATTATTCACCTGCACGATATTCGGCACAACATTTTGTTCAGTGTGGATAATGACAGTTATGAACTGTCACTTGTTTGTTTCCTTCGTTTTCAAACTGTCACCGCTCCAATATTTTTCGAGCTTGAGGTTTTTTTTTCACTTGCGGAACCGATCCTCGCAACCAACAACCGCAACCAACAACCGCAACCAACAACCTACCCCGCAATCCACCAGCAATCTGTGCCAGAAGCCCAGTGCGGATCTGCGCTCCGACCCAGAAATTGCCGACAAGACCATCGACTGCCTCGGACTTGGGGTGAGTAATCCTCCGATCTTTTGCTTCATTTCTAATCGTTCCGCCTTCGCAGATTTCACCGGAGGTCGATTCGACGGTGCGGATATGCGCCGGCTGTGCCGAACGCGTCGACGCGCAGCACGCCTTCCGGACGCGAGACCTGCACTGCAACAGTTACGTCGAGAACGGGCTGGAGGACAAGGAAGACGAGGACGTGTGCCGGTTCTGCTTGAAGGCGGATAGCGGGGCGGCGTTGGTCGAGTTGTTTCCGGGCGGCGGCGGGAGCGTGGCGGATGAGGTGCAAACGGTGCGGGATTGTTTGGGGGTTGAGATCAACAGCTGGGACATGGTGACGAAGATTTGCGGGGATTGTGTGGGCGGTGTTGAAGAGTTGGCTGAATTTCGGGCGGAATTTTCGCCGACAGCCGTGCCGGTGAAGCTGGAGGACGTGACGGATTCGTCGGATTCGTACAGCATTGGCAGCGAGAATGGGGAAGGGGGTGAGGATTTTGAGTCGGACAGTTCGAAGGCGGATAACGGGGAGAAGCGTGGGGGAAAAGCGGAAGGTCACGGCACGGTCGCTGCCGTGGATTGGAAGTGACCACGAGGTTACGAAGGTTACAAGTCTAAATGTTTGAACGGAGCGGAGGATGGAGTTCAAGCGAAGGTGCTCCTGCACATGGTCAGACAAATGACAAATTCGGCAAATAACAACCGTACGCCATGATTATTGTTTTTGTTCATCATATTTAACAATACAAAAAAATACGGCTGACACCACAAATAAAAAAAAATCCAAGAAACTTCAATGTTCGTCTCTCATTTAACTCTAAATTAGGTCAAATACATTTAAAACTTGAATATGAAACAGTTAGATGCGTCTGCAGCGTAATCGCGTGCAGGAAGTAATCGCCGGCGACTTTTCCTTGGCTAGTGCAAACGCGTTCCGGACGAGCTTGGCACTGTCTCCGATGAACATCTGCACCAGCTGCGGGTCGGCCAGCTTTAGGAAGGTCGACTTTGTTTGCGCCACACAGGTACCAGCCGACAGCGTACAGCACTCCCTTCGGCGGATGAATTCCCAGGTTCATGAACATGTCCTTGTGCGTCATCGGCAGCACGACGGCCTCAATTAGTTCCTGGATTTGCTTGTCCAACCCGCCAATGTCCGAGTAGTGCTCGGTGGGCCGTTCGTCCACCTCCATCGCCTTGACGCGCGCGTCATACTCGGCCGGAAGTGTCCAGGATGAAGTACGACGTACGAGTCCTTGTTCACTCTCATCGCCTGGCTTGAGCTTCTCCGGAACAACCAGAACGAGCAAAAAGTACGTCTGTCGTGTCGTAGTCTTGATGACGGGGCGCTTGCCCTTCCTCTGGTAGTCCAACACCACCACCGCACGGTCGTCTTCCGTCTCCTGCGGGTCCACGTCCAGCAGCTCGATCAGTTTCTACTGATCTTGGTATCCCGTCCCGATTACTCCTCGGAATTCAACATAGCGTGCCTTGCAATCCAAAAAATGTGGCCGGAGAACAGCAAAATTTAAGGGATTTCTTTTTGTTTGTAAACAATCAGCAGTGCGCGCGTTTGCGATGACAGCTGTAAAAACACTGAAATAAAATTCATAGAGGAATCGTGTATACACGTGAATATGGATGCACATACGGATCAACTTATGAAATAAATGCAATATATTTGGAGTGACCACCTCGTGGGTGAGCTCCACGACGTCCCTAACAATGGACTATGCCCTGTTCGTGGACTCGCTCTTAAGGTTTCCCAACAACATAGTTGAGCTCACATATTGGTTCAACCGCCTCAAATTGCAGATAAAAATTAAAATTATGATGATCTGTAAGTTAATTGGCCAAATTAGAATTTGCGAAATACATTTCAGATGATTTTAAAAAGACACCTGCTGGTAAGCTTTGCCTGAGAACTGATGCTAGACATATATTGTTGTTGGTGGCATTTTTGGTTTATTTCAATTAAAAGAATCATTTCGAGCAGCAACAGGACTTTTTTTCCAAAAAAATTAAATAAGATTTATTATATTTTGATTTGTGACCCTCTGAAATGTTAATCCCGAAACAGCGCCACCAAACATTTGGTGGCGGCTTCAGCCAGCAAGCTACGTCAGTATCACGGGCCTGGTTTTCTCTTTTTGTTGGTATAGATTCTGTCAATTAAAATTGGTAAACTCAGGGTTGGCTTTCTTTGGCAGCTCAAATGTGGGTGAAATCCAGGGCCAAGTAAGCCAAATGATGTCCACCTAACTTGGTACTACTGGTGCAGCTCTCCGTTAAAGTTGCAATTCTTCGCTTTTATCAGCCCCTCCATCGTTGAGTAGCTCGCATGGTTAAGTTGTGAAATGTACCTTGTTCTAGCTGTTTAAAATCACACCTCAATGAGGCATCCCGTGCAGCGTAGGGCCCGACGGCGTAAATTTTGGTTGTACACCTCATCCAGGAGACTGTCTGGTGGGATGGACCCGGGTTTGATAGTAGCCTTCAGCAGCCGATTTTGCTTAATTTGGTTAATTTGCTGATTTGAAGCTTCACAGTTGACACCGCTCACTCGCGAGATTCAAAAACCGTTTCAGGTCCGAGGTGATCTTCAGGATTAAAGCTGAAAAAGAAAACAAACCGCAAATTATCTAGTTTACAGCATGATAATAAAGTTTACTTATCTGAGTTCAATAAGTTGATGGTGATATCCTCTCTAGGTTGAATGAAGTTCATCCTTGAGTTATGTTGATCTATTGTTGCTGTTTTCTGCAAATAAATAAAGAAATACTCATTGACGATAACATATTTCAATTAAGCAGACAAATAAAATCTTGGGTCAGATTTGTTAAGTTTCAGAAATCAAAGTACAGAACAAAATACACATTATTTTTGACTTATACATTGAATTCCAAATCAAACGAACGGGCCAATTCTAAGTATAAACGAAGAATCAATCCTGCTTACGCTAGTTGTTGTTTATACATATTAGGAATGAGCAGGATAGACTTTATGTATACACTTCAAAATTCTCCCATTTAACATAGTTTTGCAAAAATTATAAAAAAATATCATTTCAATTTACCGAGTCGTCATGCGTCCATCATCTCTGATCGTATAGTTTAGCCAACACGACTGTTTGTTTAGATTCCAGCTCAAATTTCGACAGCACCGATCCGCCGTCATCCCGCAGGTGCCGGATCTTCCGGAAACTGCGGTGATCGCCTGATCCAGCATAGACGAACAGTTCGTCACAGTTACAGTTCTCCGTGAAACTCGTTTTCAGTATGGGCAAGAAACTCGATGAGCCGGCAATAACACTCACCGATGGATTCTTCCAGAGTAGTCCAGCGGCCTCAACTTCATGGCCATCGCTGCCTTGGACGCTTTCGTCTCCAACTCCATCTCCATCCAGCGCCGGAAACGGTTGCACACACAAAACACGAACATCCGAAAGCACAACAAAAACAGTGCTTCGCGATTGAATACGATTCAGCTGTCATCACAGCCTGGGACGGGACGGCTGGATAGTAGCCTGTCCCATTTTGAGGTCATGTCGAGGAATTTCAGGTGCTCACTTCTTAAATGATAGATTATGATGTTAGGAACAATGTTTTCTTAGACAAGAAAAAATAATAAAATACTTTCTCGCACCCCCTAGTCGATTTACTGAAAAAAGTCACTTTTTTGAACAAATTTTCTAAAATCGCTTGGAATCAATACAAAAACTGTTTCGATCAGGTGTGTATTATCTTCAAACGATAGGTTTTTGTCCATAGATTAAGATGCACTATCAATATTGGACGAAAATTTAAGTTTTTGGACTCTCCCAGGCGGATTTGTGTCGAAAAAATCGCATTTTTTCGAAACTTTTTTCAGAAATGTTCATTTAATTCAGGGTAGCCTATTTTTCCCAGTGAAACCAATACGTGCAGCTTGTAGGAAATTTCATGGCGAACATTTTTCCCTCTGAGAAAATGCAATTTCAACACTCCAGAGCCGAGATATTTGAGTTTTAGTGAGGAAAAAAGTGCCAATTTTCAAAATTTCTCAGAATTCTGAAGCAAGGCCTACTAATTACACGATGTAGCAAGCATATGTCTCAGAGGTCAGGGTATGCTTTTTATAGTAATTTTGGCCGCTGAATCCGAATCTGAAATCAAATTTCGTGCAAACAGTGATGTTTTGGAGCTACACCCTTTTGGAATGTTATTTGCGTGTTTAAGAGGCAGTTTTTGTAAATATTGCTCGGTTTGTTCTAAAGGTCGTATCGAGGTGCTCCGATTTGGATGAAACTTTCAGCGTTTGTTTGTCTATACATGAGATGAACTCATGCCAAATATGAGCCCTCTAAGACAAAGGGAAGTGGGGTAAAACGGGCATTGAAGATTGAGGTCCAAAATACATAAAAAATCTTAAAATTGCTCGCATTTAAGTAAAACTTCATCAATTTCAACTATCTTAGATGCATTTGAATGGTCTTTTGAAGCACTTCAAAATGAGCCATAGACATCCAAGATTGGTTTAACTTTTTCTCATAGCTTTTGCAAATTACTGTTAAAAATTGTTTTTTTTTTTAAACCTCAATATATTTTTGCAACAGCCTCCAACACCCATACTCTTTTAGTTCAAGTTAGGGAATTTCATGGACTATAAGCCTACGGTAATAACTTTTTTGGCCAATCGCAGTTTTTCTCATAGTTTTTCGATTTTTCTATAACAAACATTTTACAACGTTAGTTATTGTTCTGTTGTTTAGTCTCACTTTTGTCATATTCGAAATCCTCGGAAAATTCAAACTCCAATGCCCGTTTTACCCCACTTCCCTTTGTCTTAGAGGGCTCATATTTGGCATGAGTTCATCTCATGTATAGACAAACAAACGCTGAAAGTTTCATCCAAATCGGAGCACCTCGATACGACCTCTAGAACAAACCGAGCAATATTTACAAAAACTGCCTCTTAAACACGCAAATAACATTCCAAAAGGGTGTAGCTCCAAAACATCACTGTTTGCACGAAATTTGATTTCAGATTCGGATTCAGCGGCCAAAATTACTATAAAAAGCATACCCTGACCTTTGAGACATATGCTTGCTACATCGTGTAATTAGTAGGCCTTGCTTCAGAATTCTGAGAAATTTTGAAAATTGGCACTTTTTTCCTCACTAAAACTCAAATATCTCGGCTCTGGAGTGTTGAAATTGCATTTTCTCAGAGGGAAAAATGTTCGTCATGAAATTTCCTACAAGCTGCACGTATTGGTTTCACTGGAAAAAATAGGCTACCCTAAATTAAATGAACATTTCTGAAAAAAGTTTCGAAAAAATGCGATTTTTTCGACACAAATCCGCCTGGGAGAGTCCAAAAACTTAAATTTTCGTCCAATATTGATAGTGCATCTTAATCTATGGACAAAAACCTATCGTTTGAAGATAATACACACCTGATCGAAACAGTTTTTGTATTGATTCCAAGCGATTTTAGAAAATTTGTTCAAAAAAGTGACTTTTTTCAGTAAATCGACTAGGGGGTGCGAGAAAGTATTTTATTATTTTTTCTTGTCTAAGAAAACATTGTTCCTAACATCATAATCTACCATTTAAGAAGTGAGCACCTGAAATTCCTCGACATGACCTCAAAATGGGACAGGCTACTGGATAGAGTCTTCTTTTTGAGTGTTTACGTTTGTATTCTTCTTCTGTTTTTTGCAAGAAAATTCGTGTTCAAAAACAAATATCAAGCAATCTGTGATTCAGATAGCTTTACAATTCAAATTTTCTTGATGATGTTTTTCAACTCAGTGCTCAAGCATGCGGATGACTTTTTCTTTGGTTGAAATATTGTTTAGTTTTTCCTCGCAGATTTTACGGATACAAATTACTTGAAATGGTTGGCAAATCAAAGATGAGTCAAAAAAAGTTCACTTTTTCAATTTCTAATGTGTTTTTTATATGAAAGATTTTTAATTTTCATTTGGATGTGAAAAATGCAATACGATTTAAATCCGTTTTCTTACTTCAATCTAAAAAAATCCTAAAATGCCTGCAAGTCATTAAATGCCATTCCAGTTTGACAGCTTGCTCAGAGCAGACGTGTGTCTTTTTAGCGCGTTTTTGACGGTGTTTTTTTTAACTTTTGCCGACGGCCATGGCGGCGGCCGCAACGGCGGAGAGTGAGTAGACAGAGCATAGGGCTGAGGATGGAAGGCTGTACTACTGGAACGCGGCCTTGAGGAAAAGTGTGTGGGAGAAACCGGACGGGTTCCAACCCAAAACGCAGGCGGCGACGGGCATGGAGGTGGAAGACTCCGAAGGAGGAGGAGAGGACGGGGGCGAATTTCGTCCTGTGATCAAGGTTCACCGCAGGAAGGCTAAGGAGGAGATCAACGACGGCAATGGCCAGGAAGTGGAGAAACTGCTCAGCAACAACAAGTTCAGCCCGCTAGCGGAGAAGAGCAACAACAACAACAATGCGAACCCAGCAGCAGAAAAAACCACCCCCGTGGTACCAGCACCCGGCAAGTCGGCCGGGGAGAAGAAGCAGCCGCCGCTGGTGGTGAAAGAAACGAGTTTCGCCCGCCTTGCGAAGGTGATGTCGACATGTGATGTCCAGCCGGAACACAAACTGACGCGGTACGGCACCAAAATTACGTGCTTCTCGAGCGACGACTTCGACACGGTGCAAGCCCACCTGAAGAAGAACAAGGTGCAGTTCTACACGCACGGAAAGCGCAGTGCGAGACCGCACCGGGTAGTAATGCGAGGTCTCCCGAACGCGGAACCAGATTACATCAAGGAGCTGCTCAAGACGGAACATCAGCTGGACGTCTTGGCAGTACACGCCATCAGGCGGAAGCAGCAGCTTCCCGCCATCGATGAGACGCCTTTCATCGTGCTCTTCCCCAAGGGGCATACCAGTTTGAAGGAGTTGAGTAGCAAGGTAAAGAAAGTGGGACCAGTCGTCGTCCGGTGGGTGGCCTACCGGAACAAAGAACCGCACGTGACCCAGTGCAAGAACTGCTTGCAGTTCGGTCACGGAACCAGTAACTGCCATCTCAAGCCCAGGTGCAGCAGCTGTGGGGGTGCCCACAGCACGGAAAAGTGCAAAGCAGAAGAAACGGAAGCCAAGAAGTGTGTCAACTGCTCTGGATCTCACGAGGGTCTGGACCGCAGCTGTCCCAAACGTGCGCAGTTCATCCAGTCGAGGCAGCAGGCGTCCAAGCCGAAGCCGCCAGCATGGAAGAAGGACAAACAGACTCCGGCAGGAGCCACGTTGACCGCGGCGGATTTTCCTCCGCTACCTGGAGCGGTGCCGTCCGTCGGGACGGAAGAAAAACATCCTCGTCCCGCAGGAAGAAGTCCAGATAATACTGGCGCCGGCGCCGGTGCAACCCCGAAGGCGGATCAAGGCGAACCGAAGCTGTACAGCGAGTCGGAGCTGTGGTCCATTTACAGAGAATACAGAGGTCGCTTGAGGCAGTGCAAGACACCCGAGGAACAGATTGACGTGATCGCACACTTGCTGACACATGGCACGAGAAAATGATAATCTAGATCAGTTCCGGTTTTTTTTATTTTTCTTTTATTATTTTTTGTACTTTTGATCCTCGGTCCAAACCTGGTTACAGCACCTAAAAGGACCTAATAAAAATAAGTTATGAGCAAAAAAAAAAGTCATTAAATGAGAGGGGGGATTTTTTCTTAGATCTGCTCCTGTCGTTGTCCCGTTACGCAAAGAAAGTAAATAAATCTTTCCCAGTTCCCCAAAGAGGAGCACGTCGAATTCAACGGCAAATTTTAATAAACTTTGAAGAAAGTTTACATTCCATAGGTCGCACGCAATAAGGTGTCAGAATCGAAAAAAATGGCTGGCAAAAATTCAAATTTGTACTAATTCATTCACTTCAAAGCGCAAAAAAGTTTGTTTTTCAATTTGTGGCACGCATTTTAATTTCATGGGAAGCACTGGTTCAATCTAGAGGGCTTTTGTTAATTTGATTTGGTTAACCGCGGTGGATTTTCTTGAAATAATTCGAACTGTCAAAAATCCACCAAAGCATCTACCACATAGGGCCGAGGCGCTGTCAAATGGCTGAGTGTGAAAAAGTGTAAAAGGTAAACAAAACGAGTGCAAATTTTAGCTACTTTTGAATCGAGTTTTTTCAATATAAAATTTCTATCAATATTATTCTTTTAGTTGAAAACAACTAGATTAACTTACGTACTATCTTTCTATGCATGAAGAACTAAGAATTAAGATAAATATTCAGGTTTTTTCGGCGGTTGAAAATGTTGTGTTTTTGTGTTGTTGGAAAAATCATCAAATTCAAATCAATTTTTATGAATGAAAAGTTTTTAATACTGCACTTTTTTGCATTCAAATGTTCATGTATAATCTCAGTAATAGAAAAATATCAAATTTGGAGTGAAAATGATAAGTTGTTTACATTTATTGCCTCTTTCTCGGCAGGCCAAAACCCAGCAAAATGGAAGCGGAACAGGTATTTTCACGTTAATAAAAATCATAGTACAAATGGTTTTAAATGATTTCCCGGATAAACGAAAACTATATGAATACTAGTGAGGACCTTAAAATAACCTTATGAGTTATGGTCACCATTTGTAATAATGTTATTTGA
Organism: Culex pipiens pallens; assembly: GCF_016801865.2. NCBI lineage: Eukaryota > Metazoa > Arthropoda > Insecta > Diptera > Culicidae > Culex > Culex pipiens. Next base: position 280,682 of record NW_026292821.1, read on the forward strand.
CGGACCTTTATAACTATTTGTCAAATGGTTACCATAAGTAATAGAGTTATTTTAATGTTTGTAATGGTAAACAATTTTCTTGATGACTTTAAAAAAACTATTTGAGGATGTTTACTCAAATGGTTACCCTAAATCATAAGGTGATTTTTAAGTTCAAATGGTTCGTATTGATTCACGATTACCATATAGAAACATTAAATACCCATTTGAAAAATAGTTAGAATTTGCAAAAAGCGTTTACCAAATTTGACTAAGTTTTGTTTTCAAATGAAAGAATCAATCTTTTTTGTCTGTAGCTTCATAAGGGGTTGGGTTTGTGCTGGAGTCGGATTTGGGCAACTTCCGGAACAAGATTTTGTCTGACTAAGTTGCCGGAAAAGTGTACGATCTACTCAACGATGGTGGGGCTGATGAAAGCGAAGAATTACAACTTTGGCGGAGAGTTTGTGAACCATACGCACTCACTATTCGGTGAAGTGAAGTGTCGTGCAGCTGCACCAGTAGTACCAAGTTAGGTGGACATCATTTGGCTTACTTAGCCCTGGATTTCACCCACATTTGAGCTGCCAAAGAAAGCCAATCCGAATTTTACCAACTTTAATTGACAGAATCTATACCAACAAAAAGAGAAAACAAACTGAGGAGCTCAAGAACAAAAAGGCTCGAAAATGTCGGTTCCTTTTGATGCGCTACAATTTCTTTGTGTTTCGTTGACGATTTAATTTTAAGCATATCATGTTTGTGATAATTGTTACTTTATTTCAATTGTCAATCATTTTTCAACAGTTGATAATTTTGGATTTACGGCATATTTGCGAGAGCAGGTAACGAGCGTAGCGAGAGAAGAGAAACGAAAGAGCGCGCCAGGCAGAGTATTATTACTCTGCTTTGCGCGCTCTCTCGTTTCTCTTCTCTCGCTATGCTCGTTACCTGCACTCGTTGCAGGCTGGCGCAGGCAAAAACAGTCTGAAGTGAAACGTTTGTGCGGCTGGTTGTTGTCTACGTTTTGTGCGCAGGTATAATTTTCAAACAAATCATTTGATTTACCAGATACTTTGTTTACATTTTTCTTGTTGATCATTTCAGCGCCGTGGAGAACTTGAAACAACGGAACAGCTGGTGCTGGAGGATTCGGCGGCAGCCGACCGACAAAACAAAATCGAAGCGAACGCACGATTGGCATTAATCAAGGAAATCATTTGAATCATCAGATAAGTACACATATTTGAATGTTACATTCTACTCGATACTTTGTGATTTTTTTCTTCTTTTTTTCAGGTTTGGACGACTTTGGCAGTATGATCAACCGAACAGAATCGGCAATCAACTAGAATTAAAGCCAACAATGTTAATATTATTGTTGTGAACCATCCGTCAAAAAGTGAACAATTCTGTAAAAAATAGGTAGGTAAAAAATGCTAGAGAAACTATTTAAAACCATTTGAAAACTATTTCTCAAATAGTGGAACTTGGAGAAAATTATAGAATTAACCTTAAATAACCATGTGAAAACTATTTCTAAAATAGTAGCGCTCGGTAAAAATAGCAAGAAAAACCCTAAAAAAACATTTACGAACCATTTGTAAAACAGTAGCAGCAAGGTTAAAAATTGTAAGAAAAACCTTAAAATACCATTTAAAAACCATTTCTGAAACAGTAAAAACCGGAGGAAAAAGGTCGCTTCACGCGAAAATTAACTTTATTTTTACCATTACACAAATGGTAATCTGACGAAACGTTGTTCGGAGATTTTTAAGGTTACCGTTGCTAACCACCCTCATCTCAGATGGTCGAACTTTATGAAAAATGGTAGGGTACCATTTCCGATATGGTATTTTTAAGGTTTTCCTACCATTTTTCAAATTGTGGTTTCGATCTCTGAAATGGTGAGTAAACCATTTAACAAAAAGTTTTTTTAAGGTTCTCGTTTATGCGAGTTCCCGGATAAACGAAAACTATATCGATTCTAGTGAGGAACTTAAAAAAACCTTATGAGATAAGGTCACCATTTGTAATAATGTTATTTGGCGGACCTTGATGACTATTTGTCAAATGGTCACCATAAGTAATAGAGTTATTTTAATGTTTGTAATGGTAAACAATTTTCTAGATAACTATAAAAAATTATTTGCGGATGTTTTCTCAAATGGTTACCCTAAATCATACGGTAATTTCAAAGTTCAAATGGTTCCAATGGCGGACCTTGATGATTATTTGTCAAATGGTTACCGTAAGTAATAGAGTTATTTTAAAGTTTGAAATGGTGATTTTTTTCTTGACGACTTTGTAAAACTATTTAAATATGTTTTCTGAAATGGTTATCGTATATCATAAGATTATTTTAAAGTTCAAATGGTTTATCTCGATACGCATGTACCATATAGAAAAATAAAATAATTATTTGAAAAATAGTTACGTTCTGTATTTTTTTTTTCCGCAAAACAAAGAGCAAATTTGAATATTATACTTTTTTATAGATTGTTTTCAACGAATTCTTTAAAATTCATTTAGATTTAAAACATATTTTGAAACATACATCTGAGCAGATGGGCAAAACTCTTATTAATTTATTTATTCAACTTTAATTTGCAAAATTGGCACTTATAAGTGCATTTTCGAAAACCCTGCATCATAGACTAATAAAAGATTACACAGTAGGATCTGAACCATGACTCAACCTTTTCATGACCCCTCGGCACGGCCGGTTCAAAAATGACAGATGACGAAATGTCACGAACTGGCTTCACTGTTGGTCTTCTGACGTTTCGCGTTTTTTTGTCTTTGTTTTGTTTAGAAAATCTAGGAGTCGAGAGGAGGAAAAAACTTGAATGCCGAATCCTGGCCAAGACTCTTTAGTTCCTTCTGTAGGTCCTAATCATGGCACATGGCCAGTGGAAAAAATCATCGTGTTGCTGCAAGCGGTTCACGATCTCGCCCACAATTCGTTATCTGGACATATTCATACATGGCAACAAAACACGTAACAGCATCTTTCTGGTCGACAGTTGCTAGCTAGTTTTAGAAAGACCAGTATAAGTTTGAGAGGTGCTTTAATTCGACGAAGAGGAATTTCGAGAAAGAAAGAAAAAATCGGCAATTCTGATGTAAAAGGTGCCCTTTTGGTGACCTCATCCGGAAGAAGCATTTTTTAAGGATGGGCGAGAAATTAATAAGAGCCACTTAAATGTGCCGAACTATCTGACCACTCGACGATGAAATCGGACAGAGTCCAGTCGTGCCCCAAGATTGCCAGCAGCGTTGATTCGGTTCACATGTGAGTGAACCAGTTACAGGTTGCTGTGATCGAATCGCTTAGCAAGCTCGCAAAATTGTGCAGTTTTTCTTCTCATTTGCTATATTACTATAATTTACAGATCCACATTAAACTATTTATGATTATATTCAAACATATATTTATTTATCTTTATTCAAATAATCCTCGCGATCGCGTTCGTTCCTCCTGGAGACATTTGATACAAAAACAAACCAACACGAAATCCACCTAATTTGTGACCTGTTACTTTTGAGCAGAACACGTCCCTCCTTCTAGCCGGTGCTTTTGCCGACCTTGACGTCGCCCGCTTCCTCCTTGCTGGATTCTTTCTCCTCGTCGCCATCATCCGAATTCTCTTCCTCCGAGTCCAAATCCGTGTCGGCCAACTTGTAATCGGACGCTTTGCGGTACGCCGTGTATTCTGCACCAGGCGTTTGCGGCCGTTTTTGTGACTGCGGACCGACATGCTCAGATCCTTGGTCTGAATGGTGGCGTATTTACTTTTGGACACGGAAGCGGTCGTCACACAGAAAATTATCGCAGAATCAATCCTTGTACATCCACCCTCCGTGATCCCAAGATCACCACGCTCACATTCGACGCAAACAGCGTCCATCAACGGACAGGTACATGCGAGCGACTGCAGACACTTTCGCCTCATCCATCTGCATTCCGGTGGGGAACACTCTGGCGTGCTTGATGATGCTGTCCCGGTCTTGAGCATACACTTTTGCCTGCTACAAATCGGCAAACGCTGCACGCTCTGGCAATCGCAGCTTGGCTGCTCCAGCAGCTGGGAATCCCGGTTCCGGATCTCCATCTGGCGAAGCTTTTGCTTCTCAGCCTTTTTCCGTTGGCCAATCTTCTTCGACATCCAGCCCACTCACACATCTGGAGCAACATTTAAAATGGGCGGTACGACATTGCTCTTACGGCCTTTCATTACACGCGTTTAAATGGGACGAAAGACCGTAAGAGCAATGTCGTACCGCCCATTTCAAATGTTGCTCCAGACATGACAACATTTCTTCGATCATCCTGGACGGAACCATCGTGCGCGGCGGCTTGCCGTCATTGACCGCTTCTGTCAGGTTGGAGGTGCTGGCCCGGTCGTAGTCGGAATGTTCAATCTTTATTGGTCAGCGCATCCTTCACTGACTACGTTAACGGAATCGACGTGGTAATCCGCTGGACGCAAAACGCACCGTGACCCGAATCATGGCCAAATCGCAAAAGTATGACTGAAAAGAGCACAGCTTAACATTTAGAATTAATCAAATTTAAAAGTCAACAACCTACCTTTACTGGACTAATTAAACGGAGCGCTAGCTTCTTGTTGTGCCACGCACCATTTAATTGCGATGTTAGTTAAATAAATATACCTAACTTACAAAACTAATAAATACGTCATCATTTTTAGTTTGCTACGCAACTTCTGAGATGACATTTCTCAATCAGCTGTTTTGTTTTCAAAACAAAATCGATGCGCGCGCAGATAGCACAAAGCAAAATAAAAAAATCAGTGCTGCCAAACTTATCTTTCAGAAGAGGGGTGAGCCGATGCGGTACAAAGTGGTTCACGCGGTTCACAGCTTATATGCGTCACATTTTTTTTGAAAAAAAAAAAAATATTCGTAGTGTTTAGGCCTTAATGGAGCACTTCCATTCGAGCAGTTTTTGCTTTTTTCTACAATGTATTTCTTATGGAGCGAACTGTCAAAAACTGCTCGACGGCGGGTTCTCCATTAGTCTATAGTTCAGTATTTGATTAGTCTATGCCTGCATCATGAGATGATATTTTGATTTTATTTTGTTTAAATAGTTGGAGAAAATTTCCTTGTCCTGGTAAAATATCAATTTTTCGACATTATTTTTTTATCAAGAAGTAATTTTTATCTATATCATGTTTTTATTGTTAATTTACTTTTAAGAACATTTTACTGAGCTTATTATCACTTTAATTGATACGCAATTATTCATCATAAGCATACATAACAATAAATCACAACGATAAAGCTTATTTTTCTGAGAACAATGATACTTTGTGCAACCGCAAAGGATTTAAAATTTAAATCAATTAAAAAAATACTTCACGGCCCTTCTTAACAGCTTGTTCCAAGGGGACCATAGTTGATCCATCGAAAAAATGATCTTTAATAGTGTTTTTTACCATTGTACATAAACATGTACATGGGGCTTTAGGACCCTATTGTATTACGTTGGTTGGTCAAATTCAAACTAATAATTGGGTCCTAAAATGAAGCTTAGATTGCTGATATTATTGTTTAAAGCGATAAAGCTTTTTTTTCTGAGTGCAATGACCCTTTGTACGACCACAAAGAGTTTAAAATGGATTTTTAAATCAATTTTGAAAAATTTGCCTCGCGGTCCTTCTTGACAGAAAAGCTCCTACTTGACAGCTCGTTCCAAGGGGCCATAGTTAATCCATCGAAAAAATGTTGTCTTGTAAAAAATTTTTTTTGCATTGAAATGAAAAAAAGTGATCAGAAATGGTTTTGAATCGTGTTTTTAAGCGTTGTACATAAAAATTGACATAGGGCTTTAGTACCCAATTGACGGTTAACCGAGGCAAAAAGTCAGATTTTTATCTTCGTCTTCAGTCGTCTTTGCAGATTTACCGTCACATTGCTACAGATTACTGTTCAGAATCACATTTCTGCCAACCCTGTCCGCCCGTACCGCTGCAACAGAACCAACTGACAGTTGGACAAAAAAACTTGAAAAGAGACGACAACACAAAACAACCCGTATCGCCGAATGTCCGCCAAGCGATCATAACGTCGCTGGATCGCAACTACCGGACAATTCCGTACGTCCTCGAGCGCCTCTGGGACGTTGACTAAGCAATTTTCTCGCAATAAATACGACATCAACGACGCCACAACGATGCTCGGGCTGCGCGAGGAGGACAAAACGATCCCGCTGAAGAACCTCACCATCGAGACGGCCATCTGCTGGCAAGCGCTGCTCGAGTTCCTCCAGCACACCGAGTCGGACGAGCTGGACGCGTACATGGTGGATCTGATGGCATTTTGCAACTACATCAAGACGTGAGTATTTCAGGGAATTTTTCTAAATTGTTACTATAACGTTGCTCTGTTGCAGCTTTGCGGACACGCCGACGCTGTGCAACTACATTCGGCAGCTGGCGTACGATTCGTCGATGACGACGGACAAGCTGCAAAAGATGTACTTCCAGTCGATGATGCAGGTGCTGCTGGAGATTGTAGCTTCGTACGATATGGGTGACGAGGTCGGTCGGGAGAACTTGAAGAAGGTGCTGGCAGATATGCTGGCTTGCGGCGATCTTGGCGAGGGCAACGTGAAGACGATTATGGCCATCTTTGAGCGGTGGGTAGGTGGCGTCGAGGAGCGGTTCCGATTCTGTTTGGATTTGATCAACGGAATTTTGGAACCCTCGCGGACGGACGTTTCCAACAGGTCGCGATCGTTGGTGGATGAGTACTTGGAAAAGAACTCGGACAAGAGTCTGCAGATGAAGTCTTTCTCGCTTTGCTTGAACATAATGACTTGAAGGAGCAAGATATGGACAAGTTCAACAAGAAGGATTATGGTGGTGCACAGCGTGCGACGGACGAGTTGACCGCGACAATGACGTACACAAGATCACTATCCGGTTCATCTACAAACGGAACTAGCAGAAGTCTGAACACATCCAGTTCTACAACATTTTTTTCCAGCGGAATATGAAGGTGTTGAAGATTATAGAGATGGGGCGGAAGAACTTTGATCTGTCCGCGCCGAAGCTCATCCCGCAGAACCGGCTGGAAATCTGACTGGGTTGTGTGAGCGCCGTTGACGAGCACCAAGGTGGACTGATGTTCAATCTGGACGTTTCGCGTCGTGTTCTGCTGCAGATCACCGACATGAGAACTTTTTCTGCCTCGATCTGTACGAGATCATCCAAGTGGAAGACTACAAAGGTAAGGATGATGACGATTTGAATGTTCCAGAAGAACTTCCTGTCGCGAAGAGAACAAGGTGGATGAAAAGAAGTCGGCGAGATTAAGTCGCAGGATCCGGCGGTAAGTGTTTCAGCGCTGGGTCCCGATTCGCCCCAGATGACGGAATGTTTCGAATGTGATGAGCGGAAGTTAGTAAGTTCGTTTGGACCGCTCTCTGCCATCGAAAACGATTTTCGCAAAGGCACCCCTTCTTCGAGCTGCTGATTGCACAGTGTCAGATCGGTTAGATTGACCAGCGGAATTACAGTTCCGTTCTCTAGCATCAACGGAATCGGTGATGTGGAGGTGTAGTGTGATATTTTATACAAATAGGGCGTTTACCCCGACGAAATTGAGTTTCAGAACCTCCGTTATTCTTGGTTTCGCATAATTTACGCCAACCATCAAAGGAAACGCAATCTTCACTAACATAAGAGCTCTTTTGAATGCAGATTGCAGAATCTCCTGTCTTAAATTACTGTTTATTAATTTCAATTATTTAAAAATATTTGTATTTCTAAATCAATTTACAATAGGTAGTTGACAACATTTTGGATTCAACGCAAAATTAAATTTAACTTGCGCGCTCTTCTCTTTTCTCTTCTCTCGCTACGCTCCGTTACCTGCTCTCGCGCAGGCAAGCGCAGGCAAAAAAAAAACAGTCTGAAGTGAAACGTTTGTGCGGCTGGTTGTTGTTTACGCTTTGCGCGCAGGTATATTTTTCAAACAAATCATTTGATTTACCAGATATTTTGTTTATATTTATCTTGTTAATCATTTCAGCGCCGTGGAGAACTTGATAAAAACGGAACAGCTGGTGCTGGAGAAATCGATCGGTAATCAAAAGAGATTTTTCAGGCAGCCGGTCGACAATATTGTTCCGCCGAGGATGCGACCAAGCGAACAAACGATTGGCATCAATCAATCTGAATCATTAGATAAGTACATATGATATTTGAATATTATATTCAACTTGATACTTTGTGGTTTTTTCTTCTCACTTTTTCAGGTTTGGACGATTTTGGCAGTATGATCAACTAAACAGAATCGACATCGCCGCTTAAGTTCAAAGATTATTGTTGTGAACCATCCGTCAAAAAGTGAACAATTCTCAAAAAATAGGTAGGTAAAAAATGTAAGAAAAACTTTTAAAAACTATTTCAAAACTATTTCTCAAAAAGTAGTAAATTTGCATGATAAACTTTAATTCACCATTTGAAAACTATTTCTGAAATAGTGAAACTGGGAAAAAATGTAGGATAAACCTTAAATAACCATATGAAAACTATTTCCAAAATAGTAGCGCTAGGTAAAAATAGCAAGAAAAACCCTAAAAAACCATTTACAAACCCTTTCTAAAAAAGTAGACGCAAGGTTAAAAATTGTAAGATAAACCTTAAAATACTATTTAAAAACCATTTCTTAAACAGTAAAAACCGAGAGAAAAAGGTCGCTTTTTCGCGAAAATTTACTTTATTTTTACCATTACACAAATGGTAATTTGACGAAACGTTGTTCGAGGATTTTTAAGGTTACCGTTGCTAACCACCCTCAATTCAGATGGTCGAACTTTATGATAAATGGTAGGGTACCATTTCCGATATGGTATTTTTAAGGTTTTGCTACCATTTTTCAAATAGTGGTTACGATCTCTGAAATGGTGAGAAAACCATTTAACACAAAGTTTTTTTAAGGTTCTCGTTTATGCGGGTTTTTTTTTCTAGGACATTGCAATTTCCACCGTTGTGGTAAACATTGACATCGTCGATCTATTCGATTATGCCCAGGAGAGCCGCCGGACCTGGATTGAAGGAAACCAAGTCTATCAGAGCAACCACGTTCTAATCGTTGGTTGTACCGGCCGTGACGGGAACAAGCTGCAACTGTTTGGAAGCTGTCTACGCGCCTCGAATCCCAAGGAGCACCCAAGGGAAGTGAACATTACAACCGCGACATTATTTAGAAATTGGGAAATTTCGTGTACGTGTCCCGCTGGAAGATTCGAGTGTAAACATCAATGTGCGTGTTTAGTTTATATACACAAGTAACTGGAAATCCATTTGAAAATATTGAGCAATGGTTTAATTATTTAACTAATATTTTCAGTAGGAAGGAGCTGGACATCTTAACCCGGACGGAAGTCAAACAACAATGGGGGAAGGTCGCAAAGAATCAGTCAAGCATTCTTTACGAGCCAATTCCAATAAAACATCTGTGTGGCCAGCGGAGCGTATCGTCCCCAAGCTACGTCGACAACAATCTCAGTCAGGCAATCATGAATCTGTTTTTAAGTGGTAGTTTTCAACAGATGATTTGAAATATTAACTCAATTAACAGTTTTTTTTTTTTAATTTTAGAATTGCCCGATTCCGCTCTTGCCAAGTCGGTAAAAGGACGAGGAAAGAGTCCACGCGATCGCACAGATGATGTCTCCGGTTCAGCAGACTCCAGGCAGGAGCAGAAGTTTGAGTTCCCACCTGTTCTACCAAGGTGGAATCCTGCTAAGAACAGGGACAACACCGAGGTCGCCGAAGATCGCAACGAAATCGTCGAATACGTACGCCGTATTTTTGATCGAAATAGGCAAACCGAGGTGAATGGATTCGTTGGCCCTTTGGCCAGTTTGAAGGAGTATGATTACTATTCTGCTAGAGTTTGCCTAAACACAGAGGAAGCCCTAAGTTTGGCAAAGATTAATTAATCTGATGAACTATGGAGAAAAGCCCGTAAAGTGCGAATCACGGCCAGCGTTTGCTACGAGCTATACACATACTACATCAACGACAACGGAACAAGGGACTGGACACAAAAGCTTGGCTTAATTATCAAGCCGTTGGAGAAGAAAATTCCTTCGTTAGCGTATGGCAAAGCAACTGAACCGCTAGCTCTGCAACGATACAGAGAAAAGAATTTGCAACATAAGATCGCCACAGTGGGACTGGTCGTGGACCCCTCGGTTCCATTCTTGGGTTGCTCTCCGGACGGCATTGTTGTCAATCAAGATAAGCTGTTGGAAATAAAATCCGGACAAGTTCAACTTTCAATGTATATTCTTAAATTAAAATCAACCGATTTTGTTATCTACACACGGAAAGGGGATCGATCGCCAAACCAGCGACCGAATTTTGCTGGGTTGGTTTTGCTGATATCAGCGAAATTTTTCTCTAAACCAGCGAATTTTTTCGCTGAAAAAGGTGGCTGCGCGAAATCAAATTCAGCAACTTGGTTTCGCTGGTTTGTTATTTCCGAAACGGTTTCTTTTCCAGCGAAAGTTTCCGCTGGTTTGATACACATCCTTCCGACAGCCGTCATAAATGTTTGTTATTGTTCACGTTCGGAAGCGATTTGTGGCAATCGAATTGCTTTAGGGGTTTTTTCAAAACAAAAAAGCATGAAAAAGTTCTGCATCAAGTGTTCAGCATTAAAATACATACTCAACAGGTGATGGTTCTTTTCAATGAAAAGAAGCACGTTTCCATAAAGTTCTCGCAGCAGAAAAATACGGTGCAGTGAAGCTGGAGATGTATTTGTACTGCTGCATAGACGAGTGCACAAATTGTCGCAGGTGGCAGCAAGAATCGTAGGCGAGGAACTTGACCATGGCCGCGGAACAGTTTGTGCTGTGGCAAGTAAGTACAACGAGGAACTTGCCCATGGCCGCGGAACAGTTTGTGCTGTGGCAAGTAAGTACAACCTGGCTGGACTTTCTTTTAATTCTGCTTCCGTTACTGCGAAATCTTTACACGATTCCCAATTAATCTCTGGTTCTCAAATCCTCTGGTTTATTTTGGCATAGGCTTCTGCCGCCAAAACAAAAAAACAAACGTCGGTGATAAAAAAAACGCTGATCCAGTGCAAAAAAAACACTGGTCCAGTGGAAACATTCGCTGAACCAGCGGATTTTTCGCCGAAACCAGTAGAATAATCTCCTGGTTGATTTTGGTACGAGCTGCTGCCGCCGGAAAAAAAAACCCGGACGTCAGCGATAGAAAACGCTGATCCAGCGTAAAAGAACACCAGTTCAGTGAAAAAATCCGCTGGACCAGCGAATTGTTTCCCAAAACCAGTACAATAATCTCCTGGTTGATTTTGATGCCCTGCCGCTTTTTCCAAACCAGCGAGAAAATTTTCTGATTCTAGCAAAACTGATCCCCCAAACAGCGACATTTTTCACCAAACCAGTGTTTTTTTTTCACTGGTTTGGTAGAATTTCATCGGTTTCCAAACCAGCGAAAAAAATTAGCGATTCTAGGTAATTTTTGTGCAGGCTGAGAAATTAGCGACATTTTTCGCTAGTTTTAGCGAACTTTATCGCGATTTGGCGATGGATCCCCTTTCCGTGCAGCCGTTTTGATAACGATTATCTTTGTATTGAAGTAAATTACGATGATAAGTTCGTAAGGGATTTGATATCTGTTCTAAGTAACGTTTATTTCAATCTGTTCCTCCCGCTACTATGCAACTAAATAAAATGTTATAAAACTCGTGTTAAATTTGTTTATTTCTTAAGCATACAGATTAATTGGTACCAGTGTTCCCAAATGAACCGCTCAGGCTAGGTTCATTGCTGAAATTGGCTCGGCTCAAACCTCTCTTTTGAGGCTTAAGCCTGAATCCCTGAACCATGAGCCTTGGTTCAAGCCAGGCTAACCTCGCTAGTGTGAACCACTTGAACCAAAAATGAACCTTCGGCTTAAACCTTCCAGCAATCGCGCTCGCTTGAGCTAGGTTTCCTTCGGTACGAATGAAGGGAGACAGGGAAGAAGTTGAAAGTTGGTAGTTAGGGAACGTTCTTTCATTACGCTCCGCTAATAATGGTGATAAAAGTGTACGTGCATGATTAGGTAAAATTTAATTAAGATTTAACTTTACATGATAAGGACAGGATATTTTTTTATTTTAAATATAATTTTATGTGTTACGTCATTCTTGTACGGGATGAACAAATGTGAACATTGTGCATAAAGATTAGTTACTGTGAAAAAAAAAAACCGAACTCGACTGTTGGAAATGTCCGTGCCAAAATATCCCCTGCGAATCGTCCGTCTTTCGACCGTGCTTCTGTGTGTTCTAAATTATTAGTTGGATTTTTGTGCACGTTATTTTACAGGTAAGTTTAATTCATGTCAGTGTCATATTGTTATTGTGAAATGTGTAATCTTCACTATGACCATAAAATTCAAAAAGAATTTGCCAAGAATGTGAGCATACTTGCAAGGAAGAATTGTGTACACTACCACCACCAACCGTTTTTTTTTCAACTGTATTGTGGCATCGTCTTGATCCCGTACGAACAGGGGCAGAGCGGGTAAAGTGGCAATGTGTTTTTTATTGGATTGTAAATTAAGTGTTTTCAATATAAATTGCTCTACACATATCTCTAACACATCTATTAACAATGAAAAAAGACCTATTGGACTGCCATCATTTGATAATGAATTAAAATATTTTCAAGAAAAGAACATAATTAAAGTCCTCAAATTGTTTATAATAGCCCATTTTACCCGATAGAGCTCACACGCATTTACCCGTGCCAGACAGACTGTCTGTGATTTATTATTGTGTTAGTGTCAAGCGAACTATTTAGCCAAACATTTGAAAATGGTGGATAGTTTATATTAATATAGTTTTTTCCTTGTGTCGGTTTAAAACGACGAAATAAGCATTCTGAAATCTTTTTCTTGAAAAACTTGCTTAGAGATACGCCGTGTTCAAATATTATTCTAGAACAGTTGGAGGGAGTGTACCGCGAAAGCCGTCACGAAAAAAAGATTCTCATACGAATTTTGAGTTGCGTTTTTAACTGACGAGCTCCGACGAGGCCCACACTACCGTCTGTCGGTGGATACGTGGTGGTCGGGCTGGATGCACCATAACCGAGCTGCCGGTTCAACCAACACAAGCAAAGGTTCAACCGCAGGTTTAAGCCGAAGGTTCGTTTTAGGCTAGCACGTGCGATGCTCGCCTGGTTCAAACCAAATGAACCCCGGCTCACGGCGCACGATGAGCCTGAACCGATTGCGCTTGAGAGGTGTTGGTGCAAACATGAACCAGAAAAATGAGCCTAGCCTAGCCGTCCGCTTAGGCTCATGGGAACACTGATTGGTACAAAAGCCAATCAGAAACGAGAGTCTGCCAAAATAGGATCCGACAGGTTAGTTATTCCGGCGGCAATAATTATTAGGTCGTCGATAAATGGGACCAGATTAAGCTCGAACTTGTTAGTGAAAATGTTGAAGTTTTTCAACCGCTGTATGGCACGCTCGACATGCACTCGGGCTCGTGCGATTGATGCATTTTGCTTCGCTTCTTCTGTGCTCAGCTGCTCCCTGCAGTAGTGGTGGTCGGATCATCTCAAGCCGGTGTTGGGACAGCTCGTTGGAAATGGCGAAACCTTTATCCACCATGATAGAATCGCCTTCGTCGAACATGGTGATCATTCCGCTAGCGTTGAAAATGAACTTGTCGGAAGCTTTCCCGACGAACCCTTGGCTCACGTAATTGAACACACCCCCAGGGGTCACCGAGACTAAGAACTTCACCGTCTCTCGTCCTTTGTAGTGAGAGTAGGTGAGTACAGGGATGCCAGATGAAATTTTGAGTTATCTGCAAATTTTTTTTCAAATATCTGCAAAAATCTGCAAACTCAAATACACGAAAAACTAGGTTTATGAATTCGTATCATACAATTCTGTATAACAAAATTATGGTGTTTAACACAAAAAACGTTCACATGTATGTTTTATGTACTTAAATCAGTGTGAAATCAAACTATTTTGCTAAAATTATTTACAATATTTTCAAGTAATTTGAAAGAGTATTAATAAAATGTACTATAGCTTTAATTAAATCTTATTTACCTGCATGATCAAAAGTCTGGATCGAATTGGGTACTAAAGTCCTATGTAAATTTTTATGTACAACGGTAAAAAACACAATTGAAAACCATTTCTGATCACTTTTTTTCATTTTAATGCAAAATTTTTTTTTTTAGCTCTTTTGCTTTTGCTTTAAAAAGCCAATATTTTTAAAACATTGAAAAATGTTTGGAATTGTGTCAAGAAATCAACTTAAAATATATTGTTTCATTAAAATTCAATTGTTTGAAGAAATTAGAAGAATAGCTTTTTAAATGTTGTGTGTGTTTAAATTCATTTTAAAATATTTTGTAAAATATTTGATTAAAAATGCACGATACCGCAAAAAGTGCATTAACTTTTTTTTATAAATATTGTTGTGCTGAGGAAATTAAACTTTATAAACTTTCTAGGACCATTTGTATTCAAATGCAATCGACAAAATTATTGCAATACAAATTTAAACAGAATAAAACCAAACAAAAATAAATCAAATAAACATATTTTTGTCAGATACCTTTGATTTTCTTTCTTATAATCCAAATAAATAAATCATATTTGCATCACTAGTTAGTTTATTTGTTTATTTTAAAAGGATCTGATGAAAATTTTGTTATGAAAAAAAATGTTTGCATTATCAACTTTTACCAAACATTAGTTGGCCACAGCTTCAGAAAAATCAGATCTTGCCCGCAGGGCCAAAAGGTTGGGCACCCCTGGGTTAATTCATCCTTCTATGTATTGCTATTTTGCGATTTCGTGTTAAATATTAAAAAAAAATCAAAACTTATGCCTTGTGCTCTATCAGTTAACTTAACGCATTGATTTATTTTATTTTTATAAGTTTTTAAGATTGTCTTCATTAAATCCTTCTGTGAGCCTGATTAGTGCGCTGACCACGCGGACGCGCTGTCTTGTTTTTGCATGCTCATTTTCATTTCTTTTATGTCGCTGTTTGTGTGCTTGGGTGAGTGGTTATTATAACTTATTGGACATCATAAGTGCAGTGCTTCTGGGGACGCGCAGTCCTGTTTTTTCGCGATAATTTTCAACGTAAATGATCGTAAAAATTTATTCCAACTGGCATCGATCGATTTTATGAAGAGTAAAGCGTCATTTATTTACTATTTTTGAAATTTGCTCGCGTTATCTAAATTGAAAATAGTAAAAATATACTGATAAGTCCAGCCCATAGCACTACTGCTCGGCTGGCACGCGTTCGATAAAAAAAAACTTTTTAAATGATCAATTATCTATCTTTCCGCAGCCGGTAGCCTAAGATTTAAAATTTTCAACCGATAAACAAAATGCTCATGGTCACATCACTGCCACTCGTGAATCCTGACCTCATACCCATCTACTAACCCCCTCAAAACTCATGTGATACTTTGTCGGAGAAGCAGTCGATTGGGCGGTCTCTATCACTCAAGTATCGGACTAACATTCCCATCCACTTCCCCGCGACCCTACCACTGGTCGTGGCCGGCGCCGGTATTGATCAGCATGATAGGGGCCTTTGAGAAGTTGCGAAGCGAGGAAAGATAGCTCCCACTTATCTTCCACGGCTCGTGGATGTAACTTCTGGAGGTCCTGGTCAATAACGGAGTAGCAACTGCGGGTGGGCACCTATGCTTATGCTTATGCTTATTAAATCCTTCTGTGAGCCATTTTTTTTTTTAAATATCGATTGCAATAGTTTTTAAAATGATATTTATATTAAAAAACAATTTTGCTACCAAATTTTCCATGGGAAAACAATTTAAAACTAAAATAATAATTTAAATAGTCTTTCAAAATTATGAATCATAATTATTTCAATCAATCCAATTAAATAAAAAATTAGGCATAAAAAACGAAGGATGCAACTGACGTTTTTGTGCAATTTAAGAAATATTTTGAAATGATTCGAACCACAAACCCAAAATTAAAAACAGGACAACAATATATGTTGGAATGCTTTAGAATGTTTGAACATGTGACTTGAAAATACTAAACTAATCATTCTTTATATGTGAACACCTTAGGTGTATAGAGAACCAGACAAATTATACAAGACTTTTTTTCTTTTATATCTAGAGTTTTTTTAAGTCCTATAAGCTATTGTCTTTCATATGTTTATAGGACCTTTTTGAAAAAATACAAACAAACAGTAATGCAGAAAGTTCTAACAAAATCATTAGAAAAAGTGACCGGCTTTCTTTAGTATCATATTCATGTATGATTCGTTTGTAATTAGTCGTTTAACATTCCATATGCATCTTTATAAGTTATTTTTGACAAATTGAAATTAGCTGTTTGTCATAAGTTTTTTTAGCTAACAAAATTGAATAGGTTATCAAAAACAAAACTCACTGCACAACATCACCGACAAAATTTGGCTGTACCGGCTCAATGAAAAGAGAAACTCCGAAATATTTTCTCACACATAAGTGTCATGTAGATTGAACAATATTGTACCTGTGCTTCTCGCTAATGTAAGGTACGCACATCGGAAGGAACCGGTCAAGAAAAAAATCAAATGAGCAGCAGCGGCAGCGCAAGCAAGTCAGATAGGGTGAAGGCTTTTCTTCCAAGAAATTGCTCCCTCTCCTTTGTTCTGCTGTTCGTAAAGCTGTTTCTTGACCCCTTTCCTTCCGATCAGCATACTAGCCTTAAAAGAAAACTGAACTATACAATGTATACATAATCGCTACAGTTTAGCATCGTTATTTTTTTGGTCATTTTTTAAATCATATGTGAATCATTGAATCTTAATTAAATTGAATGTTTTATTTAAAAATTGCCATTGAACATTTTTCTGTTAATCTTATAATAACAATATACCAGGAGGACGACTCTTACGGAATGACTTAACGGCCAACTGAGACCGGGACCAACGTTTTACTTCTCCATACGATGGAAGGCAATCTTATAAAATATTTTGAAAACCGCATTGACAATTTTATGTAACTTCACATTTCAATTTTTTTTTGTTTTTCAAAATTAACAGAGGTACAAAATCTAATTCACCGTTAATTCTTAATTATTACAAAACATGAAGAAATTTATTTCAAAAATGCTAAAACTCAAAACTGGGCTTTGTCATAATGAGTATCATAAGTTTGATGCTTATTTGGCAAGGAGTTTGATTTGATCCGATGTGGAATTAAAATCGAAGTTTTCAGTATATTGCTGAAGCTTCCATTTTTACACATGGACACCACTTCATGCTACGAGAACCCACTTTGACGCAGTCTCAGGGCTTAATCGATGACCGGTAAGCTGTCATCGAGGCAAGGAGGTTCTCCGATATTGGAAATATCACATTTATACAATGAACCGCTACATATGTGATTATTCCCTATCTTAATGTGGGTGTCAGGTTAGGATGCAGGTTTTTAAAAATTCAGTTTTTGTAGAATTTAGGATTTTAACTATAAATATCAACTTTTTTTACTTTGCATTTAGTTATTTAGGGACAAAATTAGTAATAGTGAATTTAGTAATCCTATCAGAATCGGTGATTTTCATTCAAGTAGCATAAAAACCATTCTTATTTGTCAAAATTTCCATAGAGTCTCGATCAATCAATAGTGAAATGATATCGGACTAAATTCGTTGATCTGTTGATCTAACGACTGTCGGATTATGATTGTATCGACCATTGTTGCGAATCGAGGATCTACTGGAATTCTGACGATCAAATGGTCGTCTCTTTTTCAATTCACGACTTGTAAAATATGAAATGTTAAATTTCCATAGAGTCTCGATCAATCAATAGTGAAATGATATCGGACTAAATTCGTTGATCTGTTGATCTAACGACTGTCGGATTATGATTGTATCGACCATTGTTGCGAATCGAGGATCTACTGGAATTCTGACGATCAAATGGTCGTCTCTTTTTCAATTCACGACTTGTAAAATATGAAATGTTAATCTATTTTTTTTTTGTTTTTTTTTAAGAGGCCAGACAGGTTTTAAAGGAAACGTCCTAGATTTTTTGGCTATTAATTAAAATGTCGGGGATTTGAGATAAGAGTAGCTTTCGGATATGTTACTTTAAATCTTGTATTCAATTCAAGTTAGGTAGTTATCCGCAAATGAATATTTGGACTTATATGAATAATTGAACATTTTGGACTTATAAATAACACACAACTGTGCATTTATTCTAGAGTCAGATCCATACAGAGTCAGTGTTTATTTAGTCGAAGTGTACTAATTCATTGGCAGATATGGTTCTAGTTGTAATGTACGACAAGACTTCTGACGGAATTAACAGGACGAGGGCCCAGTTTAGAGGTTTCGACATCAACGATGTGCGGCTGGATCACCCTCTCAAAAAAAAAAAAACTCAAATTGAACTTATTTATGTCTCCTTTTACACCAAAGCCATGTTCCCAAGTGTTCCCAAGTGATTAAAAAAAAGTTGGTACAATTCGGAATATTTGCATATTTTAACAGTAATCAAACTTGACGTAGGTCTAAGAAGATTGGTTTTAAATTTGTAAATGCTATGTACTGTTGGGTTACTCAACTAATTCAAAGAAATTGTCACATAAGGATTTTTTTTGCAAACCTCATCGGTAAAATATCTGCAAAAATCTGCAACAAAAAAGTTGTCTGCAACAAATTTCGGAAATCTTCAAATTTGCAGAGAAATCTGCAAATCTGGCATCCC